>NC_057799.1:215045766-215345766 GCF_018294505.1 Triticum aestivum
CAACAACAACAACACCAACAACAAACAACAACAACAACAACAACAACAGCACCAACAACAAACAACAACAACAACAACACACCGCCACCACCTCCAGTTGACAACTTAGCCCGTTTTCTGAGGTTGAATCCGCCGGTGTTTTCCAGTAGCACCGAGTCGATAGTTGCAGATGATTGGCTCCGCGAGATTGGAAGGGAGCTGACCACCGCAGGTTGCATAGATGCTGAGAAGGTGCGTTTTGCCGCACACCAACTGGATGGACCCACAGCCTCATGGTGGGAGAATTACACAGCCACTTCCCCTATAGCCAATGTCACTTGGGATCAGTTTCAGCAAGCTTTCCGTACCGCACATGTCTCAACTGGAGCTATGAGCATGAAGAAGCGTGAGTTTCGCAACTTACGCCAGGGAAATCGTACTGTGGGGCAGTACATGGACGGGTTCAGTAAGTTAGCTCGCTATGCCCTGGATGATGTGGCCAGAGATGCCACGAAGTAGGAGAAGTTTATGGAAGGGCTGAATGATGAGCTGAGTATGCAGTTGATGGTAGCAACATTTGCTAACTACCAGGACTTGGTAGACAGGGCTCTTATGATTGAAGGGAAGCAGCAGCAGATAGAGAGACGCAAAAGGAAGTATGGACAAGGGAAGTACAATTCAGGAGCTTAGCAGAGACCTCGTTTTACCCCGAACTCGGGAGGACACACCCACCATAACCATGGAGGCCACACTCACAATGGACGAAGTTCGTATAACCATAGTGGCCCCAAGAATGGGAATGGAGGAAGCAGCAGCCAGAACCGTTCCAACCCCTCTACACCCGCCAAGAAGGATCTAAGTCACATTACTTGTTTCAAGCGCGGGAAGACTTGACACTATGCCACCGAGTGTTCTGAAGCCAAGAATGGAAATGGCAATGGAAGCTCTGGGAAGAAGCCCAACCCTTTTCAACAGGGGACAGGTGAACCACGTTAATGTGGAGGAGGTCGAAGAGCAGCCAGATGCAGTTATAGGTAAGTTTTTGATTAAGTCATTTACTGCAATCGTTCTTTTTGATACTGGTGCGTCGCATTCATACATATCGAGGGGATTTGTGGATTAGTATAAGTTGCCCACCAAAGTTCTTAAAACACCTATGTTAGTAAGCTCGCCAGGAGCGGAGTATATGGCAAGCAGAGGATGTTTTCAGATGCCACTGGCCATAGGTAGCCATGTTTTCCCCTCAGACCTAATATTTTGGAGTCACAAGGATTGGATGTGATACTAGGCATGGATTGGCTATCGATGTATGGAGGAAACATCGATTGCGCTAGTAAGTCGATACTTCTCACCACCCCTGAGGGAAAAAGGATTAAGTATGTATCTAGGCATGCGCCGAGGAGAACCCAAGTGAATTCCCTCTCAGGAGTTGTTCAGGAGGAAGTACATGTAGTGAAGGATTACCCGGATGTATTTCCAGAAGAACTACCAGGCATGTCGCCGGATCGAGACATAGAGTTTTTGATAGAGTTGTTGCCAGGCACCGGACCAATATCAAAGATGCCCTACCGGATGCCCGCAAATGATCTGGAGGAAATTAAGAAGCAGATTAAGGAGTTATTGGAGAAAGGTTACATTCGACGAAGTTCATCACCGTGGGGAGCCCTAGTGCTCTTGGTTGAGAAGAAGGATGGATCTTTGAGAATGGTTGTTGATTATCATGCATTGAATGAAGTAACGGTCAAGAACAAGTACCCACTACCGATGATCAACGATTTGTTTGACCAGCTGCAAGGAGCAAAAGTATTTTCCAAGATCGATTTGCGATCAGGATACCACCAGCTGAAGATCCGAGAATAGGATATACCTAAGACAGCTTTCACCACAAGGTATGGGCTATATGAGTACACAGTCATGTCATTTGGATTGACTAATGCCCCCGCCTATTTCATGAGTATGATGAATAAGGTGTTCATGGAGTTCTTGGATAAGTTTGTTGTGCTGTTCATTGATAATATTTTGATATACTCGAAGAATGAAGAGGAGCACAAGGAGCATTTGCGTTTAGTTCTCGAGAAGCTCAGGGAACATCAACTATATGCCAAGTTCAGCAAATGTGAGTTTTGGTTGAAGGAAGTTGGATTCCTTGGACATGTTATATCAGGAGAGGGTATAGCAGTAGACCCTACCAAGGTTCATTCAGTCACTGATTGGTTGTCACCCACCTCAGTAGGAGAGATCCGCAGTTTTCTTGGACTCGCAGGTTATTACCGGAGATTCATTGAAAAAAATTCCAAGATTGCGAAGCCCATGACAGAGTTGTTGAAGAAGGACACCAAGTTCAAGTGGACCGAAGAATGTGAGGCTAGTTTTCAGGAGTTGAAGAAACGTTTGGTTACAGCCCCAGTGCTAATTCTTCCGGCTATACGCAAGGATTTCCAAGTGTATTGCGACGCTTCTCGCCAAGGACTTGGAGGTGTACTTATGCAGGACGGAAGAGTTGTTTCATATGCCTCACGTCAGCTTCGACCGCATGAGTTGAATTATGCCACGCATGATTTGGAATTAGCAGCCGTAGTGCATGCGCTCAAGACCTGGAGACATTTTCTTATTGGAAACCATTGTGATGTGTACACGGATCACAAGAGTTTGAAGTACATTTTCACTCAGAAGGAGCTGAATCTCAGGCAAAGGAGATGGTTGGAGCTCATAAAGGATTATGATATGAAGGCCAATGTCGTAGCAGACGCTTTGAGCCGGAAGAGTTATGTCAATACCCTCGTAAGCGGAGGATTACCGCAGGAGTTAGTTGACGATCTCAAGGAACTCCGTTTGGAGATAGTTCCAAGAGGTTTTGTTGCAGCAATGGAAGTTCATTCTACATTATTGGGAAAGATTCGAGAAGCTTAGAAGGATGATAAGGAGATTGCTGAGATAAAAGAGAAGATGAGCCAAGGAAAATCCAAGGGTTTTCGTGAGGATGAGCATGAAACTTTATGGTTCGAGGATCGTATATATGTACCCAATAATGCAGAGATCAGGAAGTTAATACTTCAGGAAGCCCATGACTCGCCATACTCAATACACCCCGGAAACACCAAGATATACTTTGATTTGAAGGAGCGTTTCTGGTGGACAGGTATGAAGAAGGATATTGCCGAGTATGTAGTTGTATGTGATGTATGTCAGAGAGTGAAGGCAGAACATCAGAAGCCAGTAGGATTACTACAACCTATGCCGATACCCGAATGGAAGTGGGACAAGCTTGGCACAGATTTCATCACCGGATTACCCAGGACACGGTCGGGATATGATTCCATCTGGGTAGTAGTTGATCGCTTGACCAAAGTGGCTCACTTTATCCCAGTGAAAACCACTTACACGAGTGCGAACTTGGCCAAGATATATATGACGAGGATCGTATGTCTGCACGGAGTTCCGAGGACCATCGTATCAGATAGAGGAACACAGTTTACTTCAAAGTTTTGGAATCAGTTGTACCAGACTTTGGGTACCAGGCTAGAGTTCAGTACATCCTTTCATCCACAGACAGATGGACAGACCAAGAGAGTCAATCAGATTCTGGAGGACATGTTGAGAGCTTGTGCATTAGATTATGGATCCAGTTGGGATGATAATTTGCCTTACGCGGAGTTCTCATACAACAACAGTTATCAAGCTAGTTTGAAGATGGCACCTTTCGAAGCTTTGTATGGGAAAAGGTGCAGGACACCGTTAATGTGGGATGAAGTTGGAGACCGTTAGTTGTTTGGACCAGATTTAATTAAGGAGTCAGAAGAGAAGGTCAAGTTGATTTGCGACAGACTTAAGGTAGCTCAGTCCAGGCAGAAGAGTTATGCCGATACAAAATGCAAGGAGGTAGTCTATGAAATTGGAGACAGTGCGTATCTTCGTGTGTCACCACTTCGAGGAGTTAAACGATTTGGAGTTAAGGGAAAGTTAGCCCCGAGATTTGTAGGGCCATACCGAGTTTTGAAGCGTATGGGAGAAGTGGCCTACAAGTTGGAGTTACCTGAAGGACTGTCAGGAGTTCATGATGTGTTTCACGTTTCCCAGTTGAAGAAGTGCCATGCTGAGATGGCTGATATTCCTCTGAGAGATACAGTGCACCTGGAAGCAATTCAGTTGGATAGTGATCTGACCTACGAGGAGAAACCCGTCAAGATTCTCGAGTTTGCCAGCCGAGTTACCCACAGTAAGGTTATCAAGTTTTGCAAAGTTCAGTGGAGCCACCATACCGAGGATGAAGCCGCCTGGGAAGGAGAAGAAGACCTACAGAAAGACCACCCACACATATTTTCTAGCCAACCTGAATCTCGAGGGCGAGATCATCTTAAGGGGGGTAGGTCTGTAACATCTCAATTTTCAATTTGGATGTTATACATAGGTCATCATATGCATATCATATTTTATTTGCATTTTGGTTGTGATCCTAGAAATCTTAAGCAACTCAAGGACCCAAGGAGAGAGTTGGAGATTTCATTTATTTTCATATTTGAATTTTCTCAAATTTGAAAAGAGATCAATTTGTTTTTAATATTTTTCTCTCCGAATATTTCTAATATTAAAAATAAAAGAGAGAAGATAATATGACTTCTTCAAAAGGAGAGGAATATTGGAGGAAAAAATTTAAAATCAAATAAATATTTTATTTGGATTTTATTTGTTATTTTATTTGAATTAGAAAAATATGCATTATTTAAAATTGCATTTTTAGGCCAGAAAAATCTTCACTTTTTTCTAAATATTTTATTTAGACGGTGAAAATTGTTTTTGGCATTTTTTAGAATTTTTTTATTTTATTAGGAGTTTCTTCAGCGGAATTTTATTTTTTAAAATAATCTTTCCCGCCCGACTGGGCCGAAGGCCCAGTCGAGCAGGCCGGGCCAGCCGCGCCGCCTCCCCCGCTGACTTGAGACGGGAGTCCCGAGGATCGCCGCCGCCGTCGCCATGTCCCGCTCTGACACGAGCCGCCGCTGCCTCCTCCCGCAAGGCAAGCCCCCCCCCCCCCCGGCCCCTTTATATATCGCCGCCCCGCCGCCCTCTCCTCCCCAAGCCGCAAAGCCGGCTCCCGCACTCCACCGCGTTGCCGCCGCTTTTAGCCGCCGCCGCGGCCCGCGCCGGGTCCCACCGGAACCGCCGCCCGCCGCCCATTGACCGGTATAAAAACCGCTCCGGTTCGCTGGTTCACTTCAGGTTTTTTCGGTTTTCGCTTTCTAGATCGGTTTAATTTTTAGGGTTAGGGTTTTCTCGGTTTTTCTCGATCGGATCTATTTAGTGAACGTTCACCCGAACGCCTCTGTTCGTGAACGCGTTCATCCGTTCGTCTCTGATAGCGAATGTTCGTTCGTTAGTCTTTTCTTTTTATTTTATTTTTTGGCCAGGGACCTATCCACGATTATTTTTATCGCAGATTAGCCCCTGATCTTCAAACCCTCGCAACGTTTTGCTCGTTTACCCAAATCCAGTGAAACCAACGCCAAAATCTTCGTCTCGAGCCCCTCTTTCCAGTTAATCAATTTGAACATGGTTTTAACAAATTAAAAATTGGTTGCAAGCAGATTTGAGTTCGAACTTCTTTTGATCGTAGTTTGATTTCGTAGCTCCGATTTGATTGATTCTTTTTGCAAATCGAAGCTCTTCAGTTGAACCTTCAGTTGGGATCTTTTTATTTGAGTTTTACCCTTGCATCTACGCCTGATTGCTTATGTATGTTATTGTTTGTTTGCGATAGAATTTCCGGAGTGCGAAGCGTGCTACTACGAGTCACTAGAGTTTTCAGATCGTCAGCAAGGCAAGTAACACTTTGATCATATCCCTTATTACCCAGTTTTTAAGCATTAGTTTCATCCCTCAAACATTTCATGAGTAGGATTGATAACATGTGGGTATTGGGAAGTAGATGATGAGGTAGTACCTATTGCCCTTTATTTCAAACCCTGGGAGTTACTTCTACATTATTCTTATACTGCTATGCTATGCTCGTAGACGTGGTTTGGTTGAGTGATTCATGACAGATGTGAGAGATTATTATGAACTAAGGGTTTATTTAAGGTGGCTACTTTAATACACATCTGGGTGGATTGTTTGTGGGCACCTGGGGAATCCAGTGTTGTCCAAGGAGATCCCGGGGAATCCGTGTGATCATCCTATGGTTCGCCACCCAGGCTCAAAGGGATCATAAGATTATTCATGCTAGAAACTTCCGTGTGCAGCCACAAGCCATTATGGGCTCTGGCATAGTTGAGTAAGTTGTGGGATTCCTTTCCATGATGGGCTAGCAGATGTAGGGGACTGTAGGTGTACCGACCTATCTATCCGTTAAGGGGACCTCTTCGGAAAGACTGTGTCTCGGTCATCCGTTTCTCAAACACCATGCAGTGCGAGAAATACAACAGAGAGAGTCTTGTGGGAAAAGTGCGCAAACCTCTGCAGAGTGTACAAACTAATCATGGTTAGCCGTGTCCCCAGTTATGGACATCTTGAGTATCTGGTTCTTGAATTATTATGATGATATCATCACTCTTAATTAATTTGTTAGGTTATTGATTATTAATTTTAGGATTGAGATGGGGTTTCCATTCTCAATCTTTTCAACCAACTTTGTAGTTAAATAAAATATCATTTGCAGTAGGGAAAAATTGGCTTTACGCAAACATGAAAACCATAGAGCCTCCACCAGCCATATATGCATATAGTGTAGTTGTTATCCTGTTCATTGCTCTACATTATTATTTTGCCAGCATATTCCATGTGCTGACCCATTTCAGGCTGCAACGTATTATGTTGCAGAATTTTCACACGAAGAGTAAGGTGCACTAGGTCGTTGTCATGCACTCAGCTATGCTGTTGGAGTTGATGGACTCATTTACCTTTGATGCTTCCGCGGTTATCTTATTTAGATGGCCTTCAGCCATATTATTGTAATAAGTTCTCTTTTGAGACATTCGATGTAATAAGTGTGTGATTGCACTCTATTATAAATCCTTCAAGTACTATGTGTGTCAACATTACCGATCCAGGGATGACACTTATGCACAGAGATTTGACCGTTTGAGGTCGGGTCGCTACAATCATTCTTCCAACTAATAATCTCAATGTTGTTTTTGGACTATCGTTACACTTAACGATCTCCTAAGATCCAGAAAATGTGATCACCAACAACACTTGAGCTAGTCCTAGAGGCAAGACTAGGAACCTCTTATTTTACCATTTATTATTCCACACGGGCATATTAGTTTTCCACTAAATCGCATATTCTAGGATCATAGCAGTTAAAGCATAGAATATAAACTCTACAATTATGAATATGGAAATATAATAATACAAATATTATTTCCTCTAGGGCACATCTCCAACAAAATCTACATCTGTTGGTCATGACCAGGAGGGTTCCCACAACTTTACTTGGTCCAGACAAAGCCCATATTGTATCACGGTTACACATGGAAGCTACTCTACTTTGAACTCGTACAATCCCTTTGATAGCTGGGTGGAATTCCCTGCCAATGACTACACTCCGATGATCCAATCAAAGCCAGCCCACCCAGATCGACTCATTAATTTAGTAGTTAAGTAGTCAACCATAAGTAACCTTTAGTGTGATCCCAATCCATGTTATAGCAACTGAGCAACTACTCGTTGGTTACAAGATCGTTGTAAAATGGACTACTGGGTTCTATCAAGCATAAAGTAAAAATCCTATAGGGATTTCCTAGTTGGAACAACTACAATGCATAAAAACATTGGTTATGATCAAAGGTTCCACTTGCCTGGTATTGATGATTCTTCAATCTCACAATCCTGATCAAGCTACTCTTCGCTCTCCCTACAATCTATCGTAAGTAAAGAGCAACCATAAACAACCATACAATACAATAAAAAACATATAACAAGTGTTGTGCATGGTATCAGTGTCATTGTGTTGTGAGATCGTGTGTCAGTGTTAACTCATAAGAGTTTGGAAAACAACATAGTGGTTGTTAATTTGAATATATGTGACATAAGGGTTCACATGCAAGTATCAATAAGGGTTCATCACATAAGGAGTATGTGATGTCAAGTTGTGGGTCAGATCCAACTAGACAGAATCTTAACAATAGAGTCAAGGTCTGAATCTTGGATAGCCATGTTCATACTCAAGTCTGAATGGCAGTTCAAACTTATTGACCTTTCATGAAGTTTAATACACACTAAGTGTCTAGGTTTCATCTTGGGTTCATCAACTTGGTTTGACTTCCAATTTGAATTAGTGTTCATCTTATTTGAATTCAATTTGAACTGAGTTAACAATTTTATTTAGTTCCCCTAAGTTAAATTTGAACCTAAATTCAAATACAAGTCCAATATAATTACTAAAGTTTCTTTATTTGATACAAGTTCAAACTAAAGTCAACTCTATATCCAAAATGATTTACTATGTGTAAATAGCTTTCAAACTTTATTTAAGTTTGAATTAAACTGAATTTAACTTAAAGTCAATAGTCACACCACAAATATTTAATAGGTTCAATTCAATTTACTAAACCATATTGCAATAATTTTATTCAAGCTAAACCTATGGTTTTTAAAGTTATAATCAAACTATGTTTGAATTTAATTCAAATTAATTTAACTTCCTAAATTCAAATAATAATCCAAAAATATTTACTAAAGTTCATTTTTAGGTTTCTGAACCTAGTTGCGAAGTAATTATTCCAATAAACATCTTAAATTCAAAGTTAAACAAAATTTAGGTTTAAACATTGTTTGAATTGTAGCTACTGTTTAACTATATTCAAGTTCAAATTTTAAATTATTTAAAATTGTACTACAGTAGCTAAGATGAAACTGTATCTCACTAGATTCACTTTGCAAAAAGTATCAATTTCATTGGATTTATAATTTGCAAGTTATGCCCTATTTAAATTCAAATTCATTCTATTGGAATTTAAATTTGAAATTATGCAAATTATAAATTTTATTTATCTAGGTGAAAGTGAATTTCCTAAGGATCATTTTGCAAAAAGTTTCACTCAATTTGGACTTATACATAAATAGTTATGATGGTTAGAATATCTGGGGGTTTCTGTAAAATTGCCAAATCAATTTAATTAAACGAATTTTCTCAGGATAAGGTGGTGACATGGCAGCTCCTGATTGGTTGATACCGATTCAAATAAGTGGGTGTGTTTGTGTCGTGCAATCAAGATCTGACGGTCGGGAATAGATCAGAGGGGGTCGGGGTTTCCACTCACCGGAGATCTTCGATGGAATCCAGCCGGTAAACGCGAGCATGGCGGCGCTGGCCTCGGACATGGTCGCTCCGGTCGTTCCCGTGGGTGCTAGAGATGGCAAAGGGCATGGATGGGTGCGGCTTGGCGTCACGGGTCCTCTAGTAGCCTTGGTGGTTGCTGGGGATGAGGGAAACGACGTCGAGGGGTTGCCGGAGTTGTGCACGATGGCGACGGCTTCGGTAAGTGTTGGCAAAGCTCAAAACTGAGCGCATGTGGACGAAGCAAAGGGCCAAGGAGATGCAGGAGAACATACCGAAGACGATGGACATGGTGCGCGGGTCAGACGCGTGCTTGGCTCGCCGGAGTGAAGCCCGCGGTGGCGGTTGGGCTCGGTCCTCGTCGGAGTTGGGCGTCGAGAGGTCTTGGGGCTCGCGAAGGATGAGAGTTCACCATGAAGCAGCGAGTTGAACGGTGGCAGCGGTGGGGCATGAGGGATTGCGGCTTGCCGGAATTGCGCCGGCAAGATCCTAGGTCAGTACGGCGGAGAGGGGGTCGCGGCGGAGCAGCCTAGGGACAAGGGGTGCTACGGCCATGGGGCTTTGGGAGAGGGCGACAGGGTGGATTTATAGGACATGGAGGAAGGTCCTGGCGTGGCCGGAGTGCGCGAGTGGGGGTATCGTGGGCGTGGGTGTGCGGGTGGGGTGCTGGGCTGGCTGGCTAGTTGGACTATGGCCTGGCTAGCTGGCTGGTTGGGCCCTTTCCTTTCCTTTTTATTTTATTTTTTGTTTCTGTTTTTCCCTTTTTCTTTTCTTTTTTTTTGTCTGTAAATTCAAATAGGTTTTGAATTTGAATTTTCTTCAAACTTAAAAGTTGCTCTAAATTCCAAATGGAATATTTATGACTATGCCAAACTTTTGTATGGACATTTTGGACATATATTCCTGCATTATATTTTCCTTTTGAATTTGAATTTGGTTTCAAAACCAATTGTGTTTCAAATCCAATTTAAAAAATTGGCAGAAGGTCAAACTCATTATTTGGACTTAAGAAATTCCTTTCCCTGCCAAATAAATGCAAAGCCATTTTTAAATAATTTCCCTTGACTTTTTTAATTGATTTCAAAACAGATCCAACTCAATTATTTTGGGCAAATTCATTTGGCTTTGAATATCATTTGGGTCTTGTTATGGATATCCTTATGCCCAAATAATATTTCAAGATGGTTTGGTTCCTGCCAATGGCTAGCTTTGTTTCAACTAGTTGAATTGGGATTTTAACCCTTCCTAAGCAAACAATCAAGCAAATCAAAGTTAATCACAAGCAATCCTATGCATTTGTGGGTTTTTTCCTAGAAAATTTTTAATCCCCTAAGAAATTTTTTACATACTAGATTTGGAAAAAATTGGGATGTGACATATCATCGAGGATGAGAGAGGATAGTCGCCTACAATAGGGTACATGTGGAGTCGGAAGATCAAGCAAACAGGATCCAGAGATTCCTCGTACCGTATCACAGGATCGAAAAGCGAGAAGCTCATCACCCTCTCCAAGGTGAACTTGTTGAGCACATGCGGGTAATACATGACACTTGATTGTTGTGCTTTCATTATGTTTTATTTGGACTTTACGTCATTTGGACTATATGTTGTGTTTAAATTTGAGGATTTAATTTGAAATGACGTTGAAATGTGTGCATTGGAAATATGAAGTTTTGAATTAATATGTTGTGCAAAAGTAGTTGAAAAGGGGGTTTATATGCAAAAAATGGAAGAAATAGCAAAGGAGAAATTAGGAGTGGACTACATCGCAAACGGTTGTATCACGCGAGTCGGCTGGAAGTTGGACGATATCATGCTAATTTCATGCATGTGAGAGCATCTTTTGATAGGAATGATAGACTGCGCATATCAACAAGGAATTCCTTCTTTTTCGGGAGCTCATTCGAAAAGAACTCCAAAGTTAAGTGTGCTTGGCTTGGAGCAATTCTATGATGGGTGACCGACCGGGAAGTTGGTCCCTGGTGCACGAGTAGACACAAAATATGCAGAAAAAACTAGCGTTGGTCTGTGCGGATAGCCAGGCGTAAAGGCCGGGAACCGGTGGCTATGGCCGGGGCGTTACAATGCAACAATCACATCTCTACACCCTCACAACCACTAGCCAAATCCAACGTTACAAAGTAAGTCACACTGGAATACCATAGCAAGAACGTTTGTTTTCGTATTTTCAAAAAAATAAGGAGTAAGTTTTATTAAAGAACTAGGTGCAATAAATTTAGTCCAAAAACTTGAGAGTTACATTTTAGGTTGAGGGTTAGAGATGCCCTTACATGTTCCCTCCCCTGTTCCATGATTCATCTACGCATGTTCAAACCCACAGAAACATTGCCCAACATTTCCCTTATAAGCATGTAGACGGACGGCGTACATGATTCATCGAATGTCCGCATGATGATACTAATGGACTTTGATAAGTGACATACATGTGGCATGAATACATGTCAACTTCAAATTTTTTTTATGACAAATTTAGTCACGCGAGGATGGCAATTTTCTTTCCGGATGACTTTTTTGTTTTTTTTTTCCTTTCGGATGGCAACTTTAGTTATAAAAAACGTCAAGGCTGGAAAGCTTGATACCACACGTGTGGCACTTATCATTTGGGAGACTAATTAAGTCTAACACAGCTATTAAAGTAACAAGAGTTAGTGTGCTTTTGGGCGCGGACAGATGCGAATGCGTCCGCCTCCATCCCTACCCCCTTGTACATGCGTCGTTCAGAGAGAGACGAGCACCCATCCCCTCGCCGACCGAAGCTAAAATTGTGCCTCAGCGTGAATCCCTCCCTCCTCACCGTGATTGAACGAACGAACGTCATGCCTCGTGGTAGGTTCGACAGTTCGGCAATTTTAGCGAAACCCCTTGCTGCCATTCATATAGCCAAGGAAGTGTTATCCATATGAAACGCTTGTGTTAGCATTAGGGAACAGGGGGTGTTTGAGCCGATGGGGTCAGGATCTTGAATGGGACGTTTCATTTTGGAGGCTCGAGGATATTGAAGGCCAACAGATGCTCATAGCGCATTTTTGACAAAGAGGGAAAATGACGAGGTAGTCGAGGTGCCAACCCATAGTGTTGCTAGCGGGAGTAATGGCGATGCACAGGTGCTCACAGGGAGAAAGGAAAGGAACCTCTTCCAGAGTAGAACCGGAATTTACAATCATCCAAGATAATCAGTACAATTATTGGTTGCATGTAGTACTGGCCATGATAGGTGCATGATTCAACAAGGTTTTGTTGGGTTTTGTACACACAAATTAACACCTGCGATCAGGCCATGTGTGTTTCCCCGTAGAAATCGATGGATCCTATTTGAAACCTTGGATTGGCACTAGATTCTCTCCCACGTAGAAACCGAAACCTGGCAAAGGCAAGCAAAGCGTAGCTTATTTTTAGTCGCAAGAATAATACACGTAGAATGCAGCATGACTATATCAGCCGATAATAAACCATAAAACGTACCGAAGTACATTTGCTTTGTATCTCTTGTCAACAGTAAATGATTTCCTACAGAAACGGCTGCCGAAGATTACAGAACTCCGAGCATCAATAGTATTCCAGGTAGAACCTTGGTCTGTGCTCCCTTCAAGGACCCTGCAATGCAACATTGTTAGTAACTTGCAGAATATCATCATTTCAAGACAAATTTTAGCATGGTCCCTCTTACCTCCCCTTTTCACATGAGAGGTAAGAGTGCATAATAGATCCGAACCATTGATTTGAGTAAGTAGTAGTCTGATTAAGGGGCTGTTTGGTTTGTGACTATGGTTGCCACATGTTGCCGCACCTAAGGTTAGGCAACTTTGACCAACTTAGGAGGGTGTTTGGTTCAAGCCTTACCTTAGGAAATATACTTTTTGCCACACTAGGGCCCCACATGACATACACTCAAAAAGTGTGGCAAGATTCCCTTAGGCTTGCCAACTTGTGGCTCTCATTTTGAAGAACTAACCTTAGGCAAGTGTGGCAAAATTTGTGTGGCAAAATGTGGCATTCGTAGGCCTAGAACCAAACAGCCCCTAATTCTTACCTTCTTACCTCCCATGTGAAAAGAGGGGGTAAGAGGGAGCTTGTTAAAATTACTCGCATTTCAAAGAAGGTTAAAATCAGGCAAAGCTAGTGACATACTACTCTCTAACAGGCAACTTCTATTAACAATATGAATAACTTGAGTAGCAAGTAACACCGCTCGCATAAAAACCCTCTGTAACTTAATGTAAGAAGTTTTTTAACACTGTCATAGACTCTAAAAACATCTTATAAAAAGATAGAGGGAGTACTTCGTACTAAAATTAACAATGTTGTCAGCGATACAGCAACAAAAATGGCAGGAAAATGTTGCGTCGCAGAATATCCAGAGGGGTATAGGAATGGGAGGAGTATGGAAACAGAATGGATTATTCTCTGATTAACTGATAGATAATAGATATGTGCCCTCCCTGTGCTGGCTGTCTCATCCCCTTAGCAGGCTATCTCCAACTTCAGGAAATAATATTCTTTACCTGGAATCTAATCCTAATAAATCCCCAGGAGATAAAGATGTTCAATTGAGATACCCTGCCTTGGCCTGGTGTGTCCCCTATAGTTGTAGGGCTATAGGCCCATGACAGGCGCTCATGAGTTATTTTACGCGCATAACATACAGCATAAGTTCGATAGTCATTATACAGAATAGAATCACATCAGACAGCCAAGGAACAGTTTTTTTTTAGTAAATGTACCAGTCCATTGGATCCCTCTCAGGAGCATCATTAGCTGACATCAAATCATATGACTCCAACTCGCAAGTTTGGCCACCATGCACCTTGTACATTAGCCAACATCCTGCAAATTGATTTTGCCATACAGCAAATCAATAAAATTCCCCAATCAATCAATCATAAGTAGTTGGAACAATTCAATAGCGTTCTTAAGCACAACATGAAAATTCTGCAGAACATCAGCTCGACAGTTGACCAGACACTACTGTCAAAAACTGGTTGGCTGCATATGACATGAAAATGGTGCTCGCTTTCTTTGGCCGTTGCTTTATAATCTAAAGCGGGGGGAAACCCTATTTTGAAAAAAAAATCACAGGAGTACAAACGAGAAAATATATGCTACTACCTCTGTAACTAAATGCAGTTCAATTGAACTGAAATGCAAAAACGTCTTATATGTTAACTTGAAAAACTATCTTATATTGTGGGACGGGTGGAGTAGTATTTTATAAAGAAAATGAATGATAAGATTGTGAACAAGTTATATTGGTAGCACTAAATTACCTTTGGCTCCATCAGGTTCTTCCCATTTGGACAAGCGAATGCCGTCAAAGGCTGCTGTTGCCTGAAATGATTTCAATATTTTAGGGCAAACCCTGATAAATAGATACATAAAAATGATTAATTTGCAACACATACAATTCCAATTGGGAGCTGCTCACTGCTTGCAAGGACTGAACCTGAACAGAGTCTATTGCCTCTTGGGAATTGATGACCTTTTGTGTAAAAGATATTGCTCTTATAGTTACTTAGTATCTCATCAACTGCATCTAGTGCTACTGGTAATGCTAAGGACGTATGTATTAGATTTCCATCTGTAGCCACGGATGGATCTCCAACAGTGTGTAACTCTGCTTTTAAAGAAATAGCAGAAAGCAATCTTTCAGCAGAGGGAAGTATCTCAAAAATTTGCTGCAATTTTTGATCTAATGTGACTCTCCTGCTTTTGAAGTTGGCATCTTTAAGATTTTGCATCAAGCTCCTCAATGTGACGAAAACTTCAATGATTCTTTCATTAGGGATGTTATTATCACAAAAATGAGAAAGAATAGCTGAAAGAGCATCATATATTTTTGAAACATGAGCATCCACGCATCTCCGAATAGGACACGACGAGCAACTGAGTGAGTCTGCTTGGCCCAATTCTGACCTTGCTGCTCTCCATTCCACAGAACCACTTTGCCTTCCAGGTAGAGATATGCTGTTGTTAACTTCAAGATAGGTAGCTTTACTAAGTTCCTCGGACTCTTTCCTGTCACGGTTTTCTAAGGCTAGGAGTTCATCACTTGACAATCCACTGCGACACTTTCTAGTTATATTCATCAGAATAGCTGAAACTGTATCCTCGGAGGTAATGGTCCGCCTAGAGAGAACCTGCAAATGTAAAGCCGCATGGCACATTAGGTAAAAATGAGAACAATTTCTTCAAAAACAAGGTCGCCAATACAGGCCCCCTACCCCCAACGCAGCCCCTAACCAAGCAAGAAAATTCTACCTCATGCCACTTTCTGGTGTAGCGTTTTGTTATATCATGTACTCCATCTTTTGAGATACCAATTGCATAATCTAATTTCTTGTTCCACCTAGAAAATCGATGCAACACAACATCAATATGAAGTGAAAATTAGACAAACTATTAGATGAATTATATGTCAAAATAATATGCAGAAATCAGTTGGGTAGGATTGTATTTTACCCTTTCTCATACAGCAAGGGATTATCATAGACTCCTTCGCATGGATCTAAGTGAATCCATCTAAACATTCCAGAACTGTGGCATTAATAAAATGGAAATAAAATGCCGCATTTGAAGCAGTGGTGGATAGGTCATACTAACCTCCCATAGAGGTTTGAAAAACATTCTGTCCAGACATGATCAGTGAAATCCAGAATCTGTAAAGTAAAGAATAGGCATATTCAGTTGTTGACCACAGTAGAATTAAAAATTTAGGGATTCATTTGCTAAAAACAGAATTGTAGCAGAGCTTAAATTGCCTTTGTAAAGAAGCATATTTATTGAACTACACTAAGAGCAAAGACCAGTCAAGGCAGCAATATGGCAATTGGACGAGCACTCCAATAAGTGGTTTTTGGAGAAAACAAAGCAACTGAATGATGAAAAAGAATACTCACAAGAAGCAGAGACTGGAACCTTTTTAAGAGATATAATCAGTTATGAATCTAGTCTAGCATTCAGTACTTTTTTTGACCAGCTAGTGTTCAGAACTTCAGTGTCTCATATAATCATAATATTAGCACATGTTACTTCAATGATTAATTGAGTGGGAAATCCAAACCAATTGTTTCATACTAACAATTCAGTAACTGAATAATGTGGACATTTGATAATTCTGTATTCAACTAAACCGCCGAATATGAATGAATATGCCAGATAAGGAAGGCCGTCAAACCATTTGACAAATATGGAATCACTTACAGTGAAGGAAACCATAATCATTACTGAAGCTAATACGATTATGAGAATTATGAAACTAACCAAACGAGCTTCATATCCATAAACTCGACAGTAGAATGTGAAGCAATTCGCCCATTCTCCACAGCGTCCTTTCCTAGTTTGTATAAGCTTACAAAAAAGCGAGAAATGTTAATTTCCAGCTTGGTTTAAAAAATACACACCCACTACCAGGATCACAGGAGGCTAGGACAGCTTACTCATACCTTATGCGGATCATTGTATCTTGGGAAACGGGTGATGCTCGAACAATGGTTGCACCTAAAAATAGTGTATATATATATATATATATATATATATATATATATATATATATATATATATATATATATATATATAGGCAAATAAAGTTCTAAAAGTATTGACAGTACAGCACCAGGTGCGAGGAGATGAAGTATTAAAAGGATAGAAGTACAGTTGTTCCGGTATGTAGGATCTTATAATACTACAGCGCTGTGGGGCCATTCCAGAGCTCTAACTAGCATCCTATCGTGCTCATAAAAATATAAAAATACTGATCATGTCAACCTTCAAATGATCCTGCCTAGGATCCTGATCCAGATCCTGACAGCCATGGTTATTCAGATAGAGATGACACACAGAAGCGCAAAAAGAATTTGTCTTATGCTGCAGGAACAGTTGCAGGGTACATAATTTCCTGGAATTATACTTGGCAGACAATGAACATGAAGGCTATGAGAGCACACCAAAATAAGATAGCATATGTAACCAAGGGGTAACTTGGGTAAGCCTTTAGGTGAGATCTAGCAGGGCACAAGATGCATCTACCCGTGATACGAAATTTCAGATCCAAATTTGGTCCACACATTAGATCCTGCTGCAGACAGGAGCAAATTTAAATGAACAGCTTCCAATTACGTTCAAAGCAGAATTTTTCCTTTTCATTTCTCGACGTGTGGGTAAAAAGTTTATCAGAAAATGTGCAGCAAGGTAAATGCATAGCACATGAATGCTATTTATTAGAGAACTTCAGAATTTTTCATAACTTTTGTTCCTCCAAAATAAGTGGTATCACATCAAACCCAAAAAGATGAACCTAGCCAAATTGCTAGTACATAAATAACCAGGCTTCAAGATGTGGAATTGTCATTTACTTGGACATCAATTTTGCAAGTTGTTGAAGGAAACATGACCGTTCTAAAAATAAATTTGAATTAAGATAGCAGAAGTAAGTCCAACTAAATAAAATTCTACTGAATGCTACCTATAGATCTCAACACGGGAGGCACCGAATTCAATTTCTGAGGGAAGTGGGTTTCCCATTCCAACCACAGATGTTTCACGGTCACAGATGTCACAAGCTGGTGCATTAACCCATCTGCAAGGACAAGGATCACTGTTAACCAATATGCAAGATAAGCATCAACGTTAACCCATTTGCAAAGATAAGCATCAATGTTCAAAGATGAAGCGTATATGAGTTCTATCTTAAGCTGTTGAACCACACATGTAACGCTGTATAGTGTGTACTGAGTGACGTGGAAGTATAGAAATCCAAACAAAAATACCACTGATAATACCATAATAAGGATCGATGAAGTTCAAAAAGATAGCGTTTAATCTCTATGTTCCACGGGCTCAAGTGAAGCCATGCAAGTACCACTGGACATTTGTTATGGACAAACTAATCACTGAGGCCTTTTGCTTTGCTTGACTTCTTTGACAACACTGTTCGATGTTACAAATAGCATTACTTTCCAGAAACTAAATTCAAGGTTCTTCTATATAATTCAAAATGGCATAAGTAATGCCATAGAATATATATGATAGCTGTCACGTGGGTTGGCCACCCACATGCTATCTTGGGCTCCAGTTAAGGGATATATGGATATATCCCTGTTCTTTTAAGTTAGGAATCGTACCAATTAATAAACTAATTAGAGAGAAGATATTAGTTTGCTACCTAGGTTTGAGTTGTTGGGCCTCTATATATAAGGATGACATCTCGAGATGAATTAATCAAGCGGGAAGAGTTACGATCTATCTCACATCTAATTCATACTCATAATCCCTAATCTAAACCCGCTTATCAGTTAGCTAACACCCGGCGATCCTCCCAGCGGTAATTACTCTCATGAAACCATATCAGACACAAGACACTAATCATCTGCAAAAAGAAATAACCGAAAAAAGAGTCATGAGAATGTTTCAGTAACCTGAATGATTGCTTAAACCAGAAGAGCAATTGCAACAGAAAGGCATGATCCTCTTCATTTTTCGAAGGACTGAAGATCCCTTCCTACTAAAGAATCTTGTATGAGAATTTCTGACAAGACATCCCTTCAAACATAGAACTTGATATAGCAATCCACACCATTACGACAACAAAAATATCCAGACGCAGTCATGGTGTTAAAATTTATAGTAGTAAAATACGACAACTTTCTATGGAGCCAAACTTGTACCAGAAAATATACTTTATCATCAAGTCCAAGGAAACATAGTTCTATAGAAATATAGAGAACATCAAGACAAAAAAAAAGTAACTAACAGAAAGCCAAGGCAGAAACAGAAACCTTGGCCAGTGAAATCAGCGCCTTCTCCTTAAGTTCATCTACAGGAACCGTCTTCAGAGCTGCTTCCTGACGCAACGGATCCTCGTACTACATCCAAAATGAGTGTCAGCAAACAAGAACCAGAAACAACCACAATATTAAGGAATGCTTTGCAAATGAAAAGTATTCCAATTACATACCTTCAGAACCTGGCGCATGTATGGCTCAACTCTTTCTCTGAAAACCTCTCCTCCGTCACTTTGTATGCTGTACTGTTGCAGTAGAAGTGCCTCTTCTTCCGCCTAAGAAAAAATCAGTAAGCATAGTTATATTTTCCTATAGGTGCCCTTTGGTTCAAAGGAATGAAAGAACTTTCCAAATTCCTACGGACTGCTTTCCTACACCCCAAATCTATAAAATCATCGCAAAGAGCTACGAAGCACCGATACGTGCAAAACCTGTGTATCCCCGTCCTGTACGTCACCGATGCGGCGATAAGCATGATACCGCAGCGATACGTGCATCCCTGGGGTATTGTGATTTTCGATTTAAAACAAAAGAAAAAAATTGCCGATATGCCGCCGACACGGCAGCGACACGGGAAGCCCAGTAAAAGCCCACTCCACCACTCGCAAAGTCGTAACCCTAAACAGCCAGCACTCTCTCTCGCAGTTTGTTGTGCAGCAGATTGGATCAAGGATTCAGGTGCGACCACACGAGTGCGCCGCCGCGTTGCTACCACCACCGCCACTGCCTGGACTGCCTGGATTCCATTGCGGTCATCTGGACTCGCCTCGCCGCTCCGTGGACTCGTCTCGCCGCCTCTTGGAGTGTCTGCCGCCGCCTGTTGGCCGTCACCACTCACCAGCAAGGTGTCCCCCCCCCCCCTTCCCAATCTCTGCTCTCTCCCAGTGGTGTCTGGTCCTCCCGCTCTTGCTGGCTTGCTGCGTGCTGATTCTGTGTGTGCTTCCTGCCGAGTGCATGCGTGCTGGCTGTGTGTGTGCTTGCTGCGGCGTGTGTGCGTGCGTTCGTGCTTGGTGTCTGTCTGCGTACTTGTTATGTACTTGTGTGCATGCTTGCTAGCTGCAGCTGGGCACTGGGTGCTGGCCTCTGCTGTATCAACTATGATTTGCTGCTGACCTGCTGATGTTGCGGCTAGTGCTAGGGAGTGAAATACTAACAATGACATCTGCAGGCCAATCTTCAGTTGAGAGGCTGGGAAGCATCAAGCATGTATCATTGGGTAAGCAAGCTACGAGCCAACGTCTTTACTGTTTTCAGCTTTTCATGCTTAAGTGTTATGTATATTTCAAATTCTAATACTAGCATATGATGTATTTTGCAAGTACCATGAGGATTCAATAAATTGTTGATCATTCAGTCATCGAGACGAGGACTTGATGAAAAGAGGCATGGATGCAACTTATGGGGCAGTATTTTGATCTCATCTCATGCATTTATTATTCTTTGTCTTTATAACATGCCATTTTATTAATTATTTATCTATACTTGCCACATCGCCGTATTGCTGTTTCTGGAAATTGCCGTATCCCGTATCCCCGTACCCATATCGCCGTATCCGTGTCGCCGTATCGGTGCTTCGTAGGCGAAGAGGGTAGCCCTCTTGGAAAATTTCCTTTCTGTCTAACTATGGCATCACTCAGTCTGTGTAGAAGATTAATTTGTTTATCCTGTGGAGCAATCAAACTTCTATTACCAATTCCAGTGTTTCCAATTCCTGTATGATTTAGCATGTCATGACTCATGACATCCTATTCCTATGTTCAAAAGGGGATCGATATTTGGATTTCCTTCTCTCTCTTTTCCCCTAGGTGAAGTACTTCAGTATTTAAACAAGGGATGCAATTGTTTGCTGCCCTCAAACTACATTTATGCAAGTTTGAACAGATGCAGGTATGAAAATCGAGCATAGCTCTTGCCCTTTTCACTGCCCAATCAAACAGAAATGATCTTTAACAAATGTAAACAGTACAAGACCTGCCGATACCATCCAAACTGCAATGCAGTAAAATGCAGTGCCCATGTTTCACCCTAGTCCAACCCAAACTCCAAACTCCAGAGCCATCGCGTGAACTAGATTACCAGATCAATTTGCACACTAAGCAGGACCAACTCCTGGACCAATTCGATACCGCACTAGACCATCCGATACAGCCAGGGATGTCATAACGAAACCGCACCTGAATCATCCTCGCGAGCTCCTCGTCGGACTTCTCCTGCGCCCTCGCAGCTGCAGCCGCCGCTGCATCCACGTCATCCCCCTCGCCGATGGGGACGAGGCGGAGGACCTCAGAAATGGACTCGAGGTCGGTGCCGTCGTCGACCACGGAGCCATCCGCCTCCACCTCGATCTGCACGGGCACTACACCGGATCAGAGTACAGCGGAGCCAAAACACCCGGATGATCGCGGGGTGTGAGTGGTCTGGGAAACTGCACCTCAATCAACCTCGCCAGTTCCTCATCGGACTTCTCCTGCGCCGTCGCCAACGCCGAAGCCGCGTCCGCGTCCTCCCCCTCGTCAATGGACATGAGGCACAGGCCCTCGGGGATTGACTCGAGGTCGGTGCCGTCGTCGACCACGGAGCCATCCGCTTCCACTACGATCTGCCGGGCACCACACCGGATCAGCGAACAGCAGAGCGAAAGCACCCGGATGATCGCGGAGTGTGTGTCGTCGGGGCGGGGATCGAACCTTCTGGAGGTCGGGCGGGACGGAGGTGAGCGAGAAGATCTGAAACCGGAGGACGTCGAGTCCGTCCTCCGTGTCGTACTCGACCGTGTGCTCCTCGTCGGCGGGGACCTGCCGGACTAAGAACCTGCGAGCCACCATGGCGTTATCTCTCCGTGGACCAGGTCGCGGCGTAGTCCACTACCAAGGCCTCAAAGGGTTTGCGTGACAGGTGGGAGGAAAGGCAATGGCCGAAGCAGCGCATAAGGGCATGTTTGCTTCTTTTTTTCGATTCTATAACCCCCGAACGTGCCATATTTTTGCTCCTCGTCCCAAACACGTCCTGAGCCGTTGATTGCAAGTACGCATCTTAAAGCACTTACAATTGCCAGGTCACGTTTTTCTGGTCGTTCGCTAGAAAGGACGCGCGTCCCGAACGTCTCCTTCATCTCGCCATATCAGTCGCTGTCGGATTACAGGTTCCGTAAACCCTTAAGAGGTTCGAACTCTGGGGTGCGCACGAAGAACACTCTCTCCCCAGCTCGCTCGCTCGCTCAACGATCCCACGGCCTAACTCGACGAATCCAAAGAACAAGAGACACAGGGGTTTATACTGGTTCGGGCCACCTTGCAGTGTAATACCCTACTCCAGTGTGTGGTGAATTGCCTCGAGGGGGCTGAGGATGAATTAGTACAATGGATGAACAGCCTCGGGGTGTTCTTGAGCTCGATGAGCTGGTGGCTGTGAGGATGATCTGAATGATCCGTCCTTTGCTACGGTGGTGGCTAGGTCCTATTTATAGTGGCATTGGTCCTCTCCCCAAATGTTAGACGGGAAGGGATCTCACAACGGCCAAGTTTGAAGGGAGACAACTAGTACAAGCTATCCTGACAAAAGGTGGTCTTCGCTTGCCAAAGGCTCTGGTGGTGACGTTGTCGTGGGCTCCGCGATGACCTCCGTCCTGCCGTCCTGGCGGTATTGGTCTTGTTGCACCGATATGGAAACCTTTGTCTGATCTCTCGGGACCCCACGCCTGCGCTTGCCTCCGTAGCACCAAAGAGGAAACTGGTACACTGCGCCCGCTGGCGTCCGCCTGGCCCTAGGTCGTCATGGCTCACGTCATGCGAGCCTCGCGAGGTGCACCCTGCATTGATATCTCCACTCCTCGGGAGCCAGCCTACCGAGGCTGCCCCCGGGGAGGTCTTGGTGGCGTCCCCCTCGCGAGGCTTGGCCCCTCACGAGGGTCTTGAGCTGTTGCTGCTGAAGCGGGGCCGTACCGGGCCGTTGACGGAGCCACGCCATGGTCCCCAGGCAGGCAAGTCTGGGCACCCCCGGTCCCAGAACGCCGACAGTAGCCCCCAGGCCCAAGGCGCGCTCGAACTTGGCTTCGAGGCGAAGCCAAAGGGCAAGTGCGGAGCGCCGCGAGCCCCAACTGCCTGCGGCCTTGGTCAACGCGTGGCGGTTGACGGGACGTGGGCGCCTCCGCTTCCCCACGCTGCCTCGGCAACCGTTCGACTTAACGAGACCCTGCTGCATGCAGAAGAAAACCATCATTACGCGCGATCGGGGAGGCCAGCGGTTGGCCTCCTCCTGGCTATAAATGAGGGGAGGGGCAGAGCCCCCTCGCTCATCTCCGCCTTCTCACCGATTGCTCCTTTTTCTTCCCCCTCGGCTCACCGTCTTGCCGCAGGCCCATGGCGCCGACGAAGAGGTTCTCGGCCACGGAGAAAGGGAAGGCTCGCCAGGAGGGGCCCGGATCGCCACCGCCCAAGAGGGGGCGTGGCCGCCCCCGTAAGCACGTTGCGACCCCTGCTGTGGTCTCGGGGGGGGGGGGCGGGCGTACTCCTTCGGAGACCGGCATCATCCTTGGCGGCCGCAGCGGTGCCTCCTCCCACGGCGGGGGCCGCTCTAGGCGGAGCAGCCCTTGCGTCGAGGGGAGGCACGCTGTGGTTGCCCGGCCTCCTCGGCCGCGCTTCCATTTGGCGGAGGTGCTCCCAGAGTTCGTCGTGTGGTCGGAGCAGCCGGCTGGCACCTGGCTCCAGCTCCCGTGCTCCTTTGCCGGTGAGTTGCCGGCCGCGGTGTTGGGGAACGTAGCAGAAATTCAAAATTTTCTACGCATCACCAAGATCAATCTATGGATTAACTAGCAACGAGAGAGAGGGGTGTGCATCTTCATACCCTTGAAGATCGCGATGCGGAAGCGTTGCAAGAACGCGGATGAAGGAGTCGTACTCGTAGCAATTCAGATCGCGGTTGATTCCGATCTAAGCGCCGAACCACGGCGCCTCCGCGTTCAACACACGTGCAGCCCGGTGACGTCTCCCACACCTTGATCCAGCAAGGAGAGAGGGAGAGGTTGGGGAAGACTCCGTCCAGTAGCAGCACAACGGTGTGGTGGTGGTGGAGGAGCGTGGCACTCCATCAGGGCTTCGCCAAGCACCGCAAGAGACGAGGAGGGAGAGGGGTAGGGCTGTGCCATGAGGGAGATGTTCTCGTGTCTATGGCAGCACCAAACCCCCACTATATATAGGGGAAAGGGAGGGGCTGCGCCCCCACCTAGGTTTCCACCTCTAGGGGTGGCGGCCAGCCCTAGATGGGACTTGGAGGGGCAGCCAAGGGGGGAGAGAGGGGGGCGCACCACTAGGTGGGCCTTAGGCCCATCTGAGCCTAGGGTTTCCCCTTTTCCCTTCTCTCTTCGCCTTGGGCCCTGGTGGGGGGGCGCACCCGCTCACCTGGGGCTGGTCCCCTCCCACACTTGGCCCACGCAGCCCTCTGGGGCCGGTGGCCCCACCTGGTGGACCCCCGGGACCCTCCCGGTGGTCCCGGTACGTTACCGATAGCACCCGAAACTTTTCCGGTGACCAAAACAGGACTTCCCATATATAAATCTTTACCTCCGGACCATTCCGGAACTCCTCGTGATGTCCGGGATCTCATCCGGGACTCCGAACAACATTCGGTAACCACGTATATCTATTCCCTATAACCCTAGCGTCATCGAACCTTAAGTGTGTAGACCCTACGGGTTCGGAAACCATGCAGACATGACCGAGACGTTCTCCGGTCAATAACCAACAGCGGGATCTGGATACCCATGTTGGCTCCCACATGTTCCACGATGATCTCATCGGATGAACCACGATGTCAAGGATTCAATCAATCCCGTATACAATTCCCTTTGTCTACCGGTATAGTACTTGCCCGAGATTCGATCATCGGTATCCCGATACCTTGTTCAATCTCGTTACCGGCAAGTCTCTTTACTCGTTCCGTAACACATCATCCCGTGATCAACTCCTTGGTCACATTGTGCACATTATGATGATGTCCTACCGAGTGGGCCCAGAGATACCTCTCCGTTTACACGGAGTGACAAATCCCAGTCTCGATTCGTGCCAACCCAACAGACACTTTCGAAGATACCTGTAGTGCACCTTTATAGCCACCCAGTTACGTTGTGACGTTTGGTACACCAAAGCATTCCTATGGTATCCGGGAGTTGCACAATCTCATGGTCTAAGGAAATGATACTTGACATTAGAAAAGCTCTTAGCAAACGAACTACACGATCTTGTGCTAGGCTTAGGATTGGGTCTTGTCCATCACATCATTCTCCTAATGATGTATCCCGTTATCAACGACATCCAATGTCCATGGTCAGGAAACCGTAACCATCTATTGATCAACGAGCTAGTCAACTAGAGGCTTACTAGGGACATGGTGTTGTCTATGTATCCACACATGTATCTGAGTTTCCTATCAATACAATTTTAGCATGGATAATAAACGATTATCATGAACAAGGAAATGTAATAATAACCAATTTATTATTGCCTCTAGGGCATATTTCTAACAGTCTCCCACTTGCACTAGAGTCAATAATCTAGTTCACATCGCCAGGTGATTAATACCCAAGAGTTTACTAGAGTCAATAATCTAGTTCACATCACCATGTGAATGTAATGAATCCAACACCCATGGGGTTTGTTCATATCTCGCTTGTGAGAGAGGTTATTAGTCAACGGGTCTGAACCTTTCAGATCCGTGTGTGCTTTACGAATATCTATGTCATCTTGTAGATGCAGCTACCACGCGCTACTTGGAGCTATTTCAAATAACTGCTCTACTATACGAATCCGGTTTACTACTCAGAGTCGTCCCGATTAGTGTCAAAGTTTGCATCGACGTAACCCTTTACGACGAACTCCTTTTCACCTCCATAATCGAGAAAATTCCTTAGTCCACTAGATACTAAGGATAAGTTCGACCGCTATCATGTGATCCATTCCCGGATCACTATTGTACCCCTTGACTAACTCATGGCAAGGCACACTTCATGTGCGGTACACAGCATAGCATACTGTAGAGCCTACGTCTAAAGCATAGGGGACGACCTTCGTCCTTTCTCTCTCTTCTGCTGTGGTCAGGTCTTGAGTCTTACTCAATACTCACACCTTGTAACACAGCCAAGAACTCCTTCTTTGCTGATCTATTTTGAACTCCTTCAAAAACTTGTCACGGTATGTATTCATTTGAAAGTACTATTAAGCGTTTTTGATCTATCCTTATAGATCTTGATGCTCAATGTTCAAGTAGCTTAATCCAGGTTTTCCATTAAAAAAACTTTTCAAATAACCCTGTATGCTTTCCAGAAATTCTACATCATCTCTGATCAACAATATGTCAACAACATATACTCATCAGAAATTCTATAGTGCTCCCACTCACTTCTTTGGAAATACAAGTTTCTCATAAACTTTGTATAAACCCAAAATCTTTGATCATCTCATCAAAGCGTACATTCCAACTCCGAGATGCTTACTCCAGTCCTTAGAAGGATTGCTGGAGCTTTGCATACTTGTTAGCATCTTTCAGGATTGGCAAAAACCTTCTGGTTGTATCACATACAACCTTTCCTCAAGAATATCGTCGAGGAAACAATGTTTTGATATCCTATCTGCAAGATTTCATAAATAATGCAGTAACTGCTAATACAATTCCAACAGACTCTTAGCATCGCTACGAGTGACAAAGTCTCATCGTAGTCAACTCCTTGAACTTGTCGGAAAACATCTTAATGACAAGCCGAGCTTTCTTAATGGTGACACTTACCATCATTGTCTGTCTTCCTTTTAAAATCCATCTGCACCCAACAGCCTTACGACCATCAAGTATTTCTTCCAAAGTCTATACTTTGCTTTTATACATGGATCCTCTCTCGGATTTCATGGCCTCGAGCCATTCGTCGGAATCCGGGCCCACCATCGCTTCTCCATAGCTCGTAGGTTCATTGTTGTCTAGCAACATGACTTCCAAGACAGGATTACGTACCACTCTGAAGTAGTACGCATCCTTATCGACCTATGAGGTTTGGTAGTGACTTGATCCGAAGTTTCATGATCACTATCATAAGCTTCCACTTCAATTGGTGTAGGTGCCACAGGAACAACTTCCTGTGCCCTGCTACACACTAGTTGAAGTTATGGTTCAATAACCTCATCAAGTCTCCACCATCCTCCCACTCAATTCTTTCGAGAGAAACTTTTTCTCGAGAAAGGATCTGTTTACTTCCAGATCTGAAACAGGAGGTATACCCAACTGTTTTGGGTATTCTATGAAGATGCATTTATCCGCTTTGGGTTCGAGCTTATCAGCCTGAAATTTTTTCACATAAGCATCGCAGCCCCAAACTTTTAAGAAACGACAACTTAGGTTTCTCTAAACGGTGTCGTCTCAACAGAATTGCGTGGTGCCCTATTTAAAGTGAATGCGGTTGTCTCTAATGCCTAACCCATAAACGATAGTGGTAAAGAGACATCATTGTATGCACCATATCCAATAGGGTGCAGTTATGATGTTCGGACACACCATCACATTGTGGTGTTCCAGGCGGTATTAATTGTGAAACACTTTCCACAATGTCTTAATTGTGTGCCAAACTCGTAACTCAGATATCTCTATGATCATATCATAGACATTTTATCCTCTTGTCACGACGATCTTCAACTTCACTCTGAAATTACTTGAACCTTTCAATAATTCAGACTTGTGTTTCATCAAGTAAATATTCTCAGCATCTACTCAAATCATCTGTGAAGTAAGAACATATCGATATCCACTGCGTGCCTCAGCACTCATTGGACTGCACACATCAAATGTATTACTTCCAACAAGTTGCTCTCTTGTTCCATCTTACTGAAAACGAGGCCTTTCAGTCATCTTGCCCATGTGGTATGATTTGCATGTCTCAAGTGATTCAAAATCAAGTGAGTCCAAACGATCCATCTGCATGGAGTTTCTTCACGCATATATACCAATAGACATGGTTCGCATGTCTCAATCCTTTCAAAAACGAGTGAGTCCAAAGATCCATCTACATGGAGCTTCTTCATGCGTTCTATACCAATATGACTCAAATGGCAGTGCCACAAGTATGTGGTACTATCATTACTATTTTATATCTTTTGGCACGAACATGTGTATCACTGCGATCGAGATTCATTTTAGGTGCAAGACCATTGAAGGTATTATTCAAATAAACAGAGTAACCATTATTCTCCTTAAATGAATAACCGTATTGCGATAAACATAATCCAATCATGTTTATGCTCAACGCAAACACCAAATAACAATTATTTAGGTTTAACACCAATCTCGATGGTAGAGGGAGCATGTGATGCTTGATCACATCAACCTTGGAAACACTTCCAACACATATCGTCATCTCACCTTTAGCTAGTCTCCGTTTATTCCGCAGCTTTTATTTCGAGTTACTAACACTTAGCAATCGAACCGGTATCTAATACCCTGGTGATGCTAGGAGTACTAGTAAAGTACACATTCATATAATGTATATCCAATATACTTCTGTCGACCTTGCCTGCCTTCTCATCTACCAAGTATCTAGGGTAGTTCTGCTTCAGTGACCGTTCCCCTCATTACAGAAGCACTTAGTCTCGGGTTTGGGTTCAACCTTGGGATTCTTCACTAGAGCAGCAAATGATTTGCTGTTTCATGAAGTATCCCTTTTGCCCTTGCCCTTCTAGAAACTAGTGGTTTTACTAACCATCAACAATTGATGCTCCTTCTTGATTTCTACTTTCGCGGTGTCAAACATCGCGAGTTGCTCAAGGATCATCATGTCTATCCTTGATATGTTATAGTTCATCACGAAGCTCTAATAGCTTGGTGGCAGTGACTATGGAGAACCATCACTATCTCATCTGGAAGATTAACTCCCACTCGATTCAAGTGATTGTAGTACTCAGACAATCTGAGCACATGCTCAACGATTGAGCTTTTCTCCCTTAGTTTGCAGGCTTAAGAAACTTGTCATAGGTCTCATACCTCTTGACGTGGGCATTAGTCTGAAATCCCAATTTTAGTCTTTGGAACATCTCATATGTTCTGCGACGTTTCAGAACTGTCTTGTCGCCACAATTTTAAACCGTTAGCATCACACACTGAACTATCACGTAGTCATCAAAACGTGTATGTCAGATGTTTCGTAACATCTACAGACGACGCTCGAGGTTCAGCACACCGAGCGGTGCATTAAGGACATAAGCCTTCTGTGCAGCAATGAGGACAATCCTCAGTTTACGGACCCAGTCCGCATAATTGCTACTATCAACTTTCAACTAAATTTTCTCTAGGAACATATCTTAAACAGTAGAACTAAAGCGTAAGCTATGACATAATTTGCAAAGACCTTTTGACTATGTTCATGATAATTAAGTTCATCTGATTATTTAATAAACTCCCACTCAGATAGACATCCCTCTAGTCACCTAAGTGATACATGATCCGAGTCAAACTAGGCCGTGTCCGATCATCACGTGAGACGGACTAGTCATCATCGGTGAACATCTCCATGTTGATCGCATCTACTATACGACTCATGTTCGACCTTTCGATCTCTTGTGTTCCGAGGCCATGTCTGTACATGCTAGGCTCGTCAAGTCAACCTAAGTGTTTCGCATGTGTTCCGAGGCCATGTCTGTACATGCTAGGCTCGTAAACACCCGTTGTATGCGAACGTTAGAATCTATCACACCCGATCATCACGTGGTGCTTCGAAACAACGAACCTTCGCAACGGTGCACAGTTAGGGGGAACACGTCTCTTGAAATTTTAGTGAGGGATCATCTTATTTATGCTACCGTCGTTCTAAGAAAATAAGATGTAAACATGATAAACATCACATGCAAATCATAAAGTGACATGATATGGACAATATCATCTTGCGCCTTTTGATCTCCATCTTCGAGGCGCAGCATGATCACCTTCGTCACCGGCATGACACCATGATCTCCATCATCGTGTCTTCATGAAGTTGTCTCGCCAACTATTACTTCTACTACTATGGCTAACGGTTAGCGATAAAGTAAAGTAATTACATGGCGTTTTCCATTGACACGCAGGTCATACAATAAATTAAGACAACTCCTATGGCTCCTGCCGGTTGTCATACTCATCGACATGCAAGTCGTGATTCCTATTACAAGAACATGATCAATCTCATACATCACATATATCATTCATCACATCCTTTTGGCCATATCACATCACATAGCATACCCTGCAAAAACAAGTTAGACGTCCTCTAATTGTTGTTGCATGTTTTACGTGGCTGCTATGGGTTTCTAGCAAGAACGTTTCTTACCTACGCAAAAACCACAACGTGATATGCCAATTTCTATTTACCCTTCATAAGGACCCTTTTCATCGAATCCGATCCGACTAAAGTGGGAGAGACAGACACCCGCTAGCCACCTTATGCAACTAGTGCATGTCAGTCGGTGGAACCTGTCTCACGTAAGTGTACGTGTAAGGTCGGTCCGGGCCGCTTCATCCCACGATGCCGCCGAATCAAGATAAGACTAGTAACGGCAAGTAAATTGACAAAATCGACGCCCACAACTACTTTGTGTTCTACTCGTGCATAGAAACTACGCATAAACCTGGCTCTGATACCACTGTTGGGGAACGTAGCAGAAATTCAAAATTTCTACGCATCACCTAGATCAATCTATGGATTAACTAGCAACGAGAGAGAGGGGTGTGCATCTTCATACCCTTGAAGATCGTGATGCGGAAGCGTTGCAAGAACGCGGATGAAGGAGTCGTACTCGTAGCGATTCAGATCGCGGTTGATTCCGATCTAAGCGCCGAACCACGGCGCCTCCGCGTTCAACACACGTGCAGCCCGGTGACGTCTCCCACGCCTTGATCCAGCAAGGAGAGAGGGAGAGGTTGGGGAAGACTCCGTCCAGTAGCAGCACAACGGCGTGGTGGTGGTGGAGGAGCGTGGCACTCCAGCAGGGCTTCACCAAGCACCGCAAGAGACGAGGAGGGAGAGGGGTAGGGCTGCGCCATGAGGGAGATGTTCTCGTGTCTATGGCAGCCCCAAACCCCCACTATATATAGGGGAAAGGGAGGGGCTGCGCCCCCACCTAGGTTTCCACCTCTAGGGGTGGCGGCCAGCCCTAGATGGGACCTGCAGGGGCGGCCAAGGGGGGAGAGAGGGGGCGCACCACTAGGTGGGCCTTAGGCCCATCTGAGCCTAGGGTTTCCCCTTTTCCCTTCTCTCTTCGCCTTGGGCCCTGGTGGGGGGGGGCGCACCAGCTCACCTGGGGCTGGTCCCCTCCCACACTTGGGCCACGCAGCCCTCTGGGGCCGGTGGCCCCACCTGGTGGACCCCCGGGACCCTCCCGGTGGTCCCGGTACGTTACCGATAGCACCCGAAACTTTTCCGGTGACCAAAACAGGACTTCCCATATATAAATCTTTACCTCCGTACCATTCCGGAACTCCTCGTGACGTCCGAGATCTCATCCAGGACTCCGAGCAACATTCGGTAACCACGTATATCTATTCCCTATAACCCTAGCGTCATCGAACCTTAAGTGTGTAGACCCTACGGGTTCGGGAACCATGCAGACATGACCGAGACGTTCTCCTGTCAATAACCAACAGCGGGATCTGGATACCCATGTTGGCTCCCACATGTTCCACGATGATCTCATCGGATGAACCACGATGTCAAGGATTCAATCAATCCCGTATACAATTCCCTTTGTCTACCGGTATAGTACTTGCCCGAGATTCGATCGTCGGTATCCCGATACCTTGTTCAATCTCGTTACCGGCAAGTCTCTTTACTCGTTCCGTAACACATCATCCCGTGATCAACTCCTTGGTCACATTGTGCACATTATGATGATGTCCTACCGAGTGGGCCCAGAGATACCTCTCCGTTTACACGGAGTGACAAATCCCAGTCTCGATTCGTGCCAACCCAACAGACACTTTCGGAGATACCTGTAGTGCACCTTTATAGCCACCCAGTTACGTTGTGACGTTTGGTACACCCAAAGCATTCCTACGGTATCCGGGAGTTGCACAATCTCATGGTCTAAGGAAATGATACTTGACATTAGAAAAGCTCTTAGCAAACGAACTACACGATCTTGTGCTAGGCTTAGGATTGGGTCTTGTCCATCACATCATTCTCCTAATGATGTGATCCCGTTATCAACGACATCCAATGTCCATGGTCAGGAAACCGTAACCATCTATTGATCAACGAGCTAGTCAACTAGAGGCATACTAGGGACATGGTGTTGTCTATGTATCCACACATGTATCTGAGTTTCCTATCAATACAATTTTAGCATGGATAATAAACGATTATCATGAACAAGGAAATATAATAATAACCAATTTATTATTGCCTCTATGGCATATTTATAACACGCGGGTCTCGACGGCTTCTGGCTGCAAGCGGACGGCTGCTGCAGCAAGGCCTCGTTGGCCGCGGTGGAGGTTTCCGCCGCGGGCAACGCGGTCCTGGCCTGCGGCTGGCAGACGTTTGCCCGCGCGCAGCCTAAGCAGGAGGTGCACCCTCCACTTCAAGGACGACGGCATCGTGACCCTCTACATGAGGGTATTTGGGGAAGACGGTCGCGACGGCCGCGACAATGTTGAGGGCGAGCTCGCCCTTGGCGACGGCCGTGGCTCGTCCAGCGGCGGCGGCTCCTCCTACAGCGAGAGCTCCAGCAGCGGCGGTTATGACCAGCCGCCACGCCGCCGGGCTCGCTTTGAGGACGGTGGCGGGTCGTCCCGTCGCCGTGCTCCGGTGAAGCGCGAGGAAGGCTCCGGCTGAGTCCGGGGGCGCTGGGAGCCGACCCTCGTGAGCTGCTGCGGTTGTGTGCACCGCTTTTGCTTATCCTTTCCTTTCTTCCTGCATTTAAAAAACGAGCATGGGGCCCTGCAAGGGCGTGTAATGAACCGTGGTTTTTATGTCACTATGCTATGTTTATTGTTCTTGTGTTGTGTTGTGACATTCGTGCTCCATGTAGACGTAGAGGGACAACTTAGCTTGATACGCTCGGGGTAGTTTCCTGTCTCGTGAGGGCGCGCCTTCTGGCATCTGGCGAGGCCTCCTTGCTGCTGACTTGGGAGCCGTTGACCTCGGGAGGCATCGCAAAGCTGCAGAATTTGTTAGGACATCTGTCGGGTACCTTACTCTTCCTTGCGCGAGCCCTTAGGCATGGGCTAATGATGGCCTAGTGCACCACGTCGCGGTACCCGTGGGGCATGGACTTAGGAGGGTGCGCCAATCATGAACTCATTCGAGGGCGCCTCGCGAAGATCGAGGGAGCTGAAGCTCTAGGGCGACAGGGCTTTGGTGAGGTGTGTCCGTGGTTTAGGCTAGCCCAGCGCACGCACACACCTACCCAGCCCCCGCGCGAGGCGCACGAGGGAGAGCGTCGGGCAACTGCCATCCTCCCTGATGCAAAACAAAGAAGCGAGCGAAGAAGTAAAGGAAAAGGGACTCAACCAAGCAATCGGGAAACGCCGGAACTCCAAATTTCACTAAAAGCTTGCAAACCAACTACAGAAAACAAATGAACAGCCGCGTCTGGCACCTAGTCTAGTCTTCTCACCAGCGCGGAGCTAAGTGCTGCCACTAGGACGTGGGAGGGAGCCCCCGAGGCCCGATGGCGGCACTCCGGAGACTCCGGGGCGTGTACAACCCCACTTATTATTACGTGAGAGTGTCACAAGTGGAGACCTTCACAGGCACTAGGCCTTGCTTCATGGGTAGAACTTCCGGAGGTGCTGGATGTTCCAGGCGTTCTGGATGGGGATCCCGTCCTGCATCTCCAGGCGCACGGCGCCAGGCCTGGAGACGCGGGCAATCCTAAACGGGCCCTCCCACATGGGTGAGAGCTTATGCAGCCCTTCCCTGGAGAGCACCCGCCTCAGGACGAGATCGCCCACCTCGAGCATCCTGGAGCGGATGCTGCGGCAGTGGTACCGCCGCAGCGCCTGCTGGTACCTTGCCGCTCGGAGTGAGGCTTGGCGGCGGCGTTCCTCCCCCAACACGAGGTCCATCCCCGCATGGCGTCTTGACGTACCTCATCAAACGCCAAGACCCGCGCGGAGCGATGCTTGACCTCGTGAGGGAGAACCGCTTCGGCTCCGTAGATGAGAAAGAATGGAGTCTCGCCCGTTGGCTTGGTGGCTGTGGTGCGGATGGACCACAGCACGGACCGGAGCTCGTCGTGCCAGCCCTTGCCGCAGGCCTCGAGCTTCGTCTTGAAGGTCCTTGTCTTGAGGCCTCTCAAGACCTCCGCGTTGGCGCGCTCAGCTTGGTCGTTGCTTCTGGGGTGTGCCACTGAGGCGTAGCATATCCGCGTTCCAAGATTAGCACAATATGTTTTGAAAAGATTGCTAGTGAACTGCGAGCCATTGTCGGTGATGATGCGATTAGGGACTCCGAAACGGCTCACGAGGCCCTTGATGAACTTGACTGCGGAGCCGGTCAGGATGGTGCGGACGACTTCCACCTCTGCCCACTTGGTGAACTTGTCGATGGCGACGTAGAGGTAGCAGTAGCCTCCGGGCGCTTGAGGGAATGGACCTAGGATATCCAGTCCCCAGACCGCAAACGGGCACGAGAGTGGGATAGTCTGGAGGCCCTGAGCAGGCTAGTGGACTTGCTTGGCATGGAACTGGTAGGCTTCACAGGATCTCACCAGCTCGGTTGCGTCGCTGAGTGCCGTGGCCAGTAGAATCCATTGCGGAACACCTTGCCCACCAAGGTGCGTGATGACGAGTGATGTCCGTAGTCCCCTCCATGTATGTCGGCTAGCAGCTCACACCCCTGCTCGCTGGAGATGCATCGCAAGGAAACATCGTTCGGTCGTTTTCGGTATAGCTCACCGTCCTGGATGCAGTAGGCTGTAGCTTGCCGAGCCACGCGTTCCGCGTCCTCCTCCTTCTTCGGTAGGGTCCTTTGCAGTAGGTACGCCTTGAATTCTTCAGTCTAACACCCCTCCTGGGGCTCGAGCGCGAGGAGCAGGCGAGCTCCTGAGGTCGGGCCGCAGGCTGGGGCTCTTGAGGTTGGTGGCTGGGGGAGCTCCTCCTGAGGCGGCGCCGACTCCGTAGCCGGAGGGGGCGCTGAAGGCTTGAAGAGCCGCTCCTCGAAGACGTCGGGTTCCTGGGGCTGACGCCTAGATGCCCTCTTAGCGATATCGTCGGCTTCCTTGTTTGTGCCACGGGGCACATGCTGTAGTTCTAGGCCCAAGAATTGCTACTCCATTTTGCGTACCTCCGCGAGGTATGCCTCCATGTACTCGTCCTTCAGCTCATACACCTTGTTGGAGAAGTTGACGAGGAGCTGAGAGTCGCCCTTGATGGTGAGGCGCTTCACTCCCAAGGCTGCTGCAGCCTTGAGGCCGGCGATCAAACCTTCGTACTCCGCGATGTTGTTGGAGACCTTCTCGCCCCACTGGAAACAGAGCTGCACGGCGTAGTAGAGCTTGTCCTGGGTGGGCGAGATGAGCACGGCTCCAGCCCCCGCGCCCTGGTGTAACGCCCGGATAATCAAGCTACAGTAACCTCTGCTAATGATGCCACGTCACTCCGTTACTATCGCTAATCTCGCGTTAGTTCAAAATGATTCGAATTCATATTTGAATTTTTGTCAAACGTCAAAGACTTTCAAACATTAAAACAAAAATGTTCGGTATGTGACTTAATTAAGTTTACTAAATTAGGGACAACCTATGTATTTTTACAAAACTAAAATATTAGGTAAATAAAGAGAAAACAGAAAAGAAAATAAAAGTATAAAAAAACAGAAAAAGGCCCCCTGGCCAATTGGGCCAGACGGCCCAGCTCACAGGCCAGGCCGGCCCACCTGGCCTAGTCGGCCGACCCACCCCCACTCCATATCCCCACCAAGGGAAACCCTAACCAACTACCGCTCTCCAACTCCCCCCACGACGCCACTCCCTCTCCCCCTCTCCTCTCGATCCCATCTAGATCGGGGAGGGGCCCGACCCCGACACCACCCGGATCGACCGCGTCCACCGCCGCCCGAGGACCGCGACGCCGTCGTCGCCGGACTGCCTCCCCGTCGTCCTCTCCGTCACCTACTCGTCCCCGTCTTCGAAGTCGTCGTCCCCGTCGTCCTCCCAATGCCCCACTGCCACGTGCCCTACAACCCCCCCGTGAGCGCACCCCCTCCTCGCTATCTTCCCTCGCACGCTCGCGCCCGCCGCCGTCCTCGTCGCGCTCGGCCGCCGCTAGCCCCGCGCGACCATAACCGCGACCGCGACGCCCCGTGACGCGCCCCTGCACCCCCGCAGCGTCATCGCGCGCGCACGTCGCCTACCTCGCCTTGCTCGCCTTCACCGCACCCGCTCTCCGCCGCGCCCCGTTACTCCCTCGCGTCGTCCCGCACGCGCCTCGCTCGCGCACACCCGCGCTCGCGAGTGGCCTCGCCCTGCTGCTGCCCACGCCCCGCACTGCCCCTGCCGCTCTGCTGCCACCCTGCGCGGCCGTCGCCTCTGTCGCCCGCTCACCGCGCACGTGGCCCCGCCTAGCCGGTGCTCCGATGGCCTTGCCTGACCGTGCGCCCGCAGCCCTCCCTCTCGCTCGCGGCGCTGCCCCCCAGCGCTCCCGCGCACGCGCAGCCCTCCGCCGGCGCCGCCCGCTGCTTCCCCCTGGCCGCGCGCTCCGGCTCCCGGCGCACGCGCCTGCACCACCGGGGCGAAGCCCCGGTTAGCCCAGCGCCTGTGCCCGCTAAGCAGCGCCCGATAGGCCCTTGTGCCTATGGCACGTGGGCCCCGCCCTGGAACGTTTTTTTATAAAAAATAAAAATAAAAATAAAATAAAAATAAAAATAATTAATTAATTAACTTAATTAATCTAGTTTAATTAAACTTAATTAATCCTGTTTTATTAAACCCTAATTAACATGTTAGTCTATGATAGGTGGGTCCCACTGGACCCACATGTCAGGTTTGACTCCAGTCAACCACATTATTGACTGCTGACATCACACATACGTCATGCTGACGTCATCACATACTATTTTGGATAATGTTGATTCAAATAATTAAATAAATTTCAAAAATGCATAAAACTTTGATAAATCATAGAAAATAAACCATAACTCGGATGAAAATACTTTCTACATGAAAGTTGCTCGGAACGACGAGACGAATCCGGATACGTAGCTCGTTCGTCCGCCACACACTCCTAGCATATCGAACACGCAACTTTCGCCCTCCAGTAAATCTGTCCAAAAACGCGAAACACCGGGGATACTTTCCCGGATGTTCCCCCCTTCGCCGGTATCACCTCTTACCGCGTTATGGCACACCTAACACCGATGTTTGCTTTGTCATGCATCGTTATGCATCTGTTTGCATTGTATTCATTGTTTCTTCCCCCTCTTCTCTCCGGTAGACTACGAGACCGACGCCGCTGCTTGTGCCCCGTCCGACTACGCTGTTGACGACCCCTCCTTGCCAGAGCAACCAGGCAAGCCCCCCCCTTGATCACCAGATATCGCCTATCCTTCTCTCTACTTATTGCATTATAGTAGCGTAGCATGTTACTCCTTTCGGTTAATCCTATTCTGATGCATAGCCTGTCATTGTTGCTACAGTTGTTACCCTTACCTGCTATCCTACTGCTTAGTATAGGATGCTAGTATTTCATCAGTGGCCCTACACTCTTGTCCGTCTGCCATGCTATACTACTGGGCCGTGATCACTTTGGGAGGTGATCATGGGCATATGCTATTGTCGGGTGGTTGGTGCGACATATGCCAACGGGTGGCTTATCATTGTGGGTGCCAATAAGACGTCGCCGGTGCCTGGAAACGGGATGAGGCGGAGACATGCACGCCGGCGGATCTTACCCAGGTTCGGGGTTCTCCGAGGAGATAACACCCCTAGTCCTGCTTTGCGGGGTCTCCGCATGATCACTAGATCAGGAAAGGTAGCTACAATCGCTCCTAGAGCTGTTTTGGGGTTCAAGGGAGAAGAAGAACAAGGCTAGCTCTAACTTCTCTCTATCTATGGTGTGTGTGCTATGCTTAGAAGCCAACCCTTTGCATGGGTGCTCCGGGGGGTTTATATAGGCCTACCCCCCGGGGGTACAATGGTAATCCGGCTGGGCACTGGTCCCAGCCGTCAGTGTCTACGCTCGCCGGCTTCTCCGCCGGCTGTTGGGTCCCGCCGACTGGTGGGTCCCGCCGGCTGCCGGCTTCTTGGTCGACAGGCCGGCCCCACCGCCTAGGGTCTTGTCGGCGACTGCTTACTGTAGCCTCGCCTCTGATGACGAGGGCTTTGTCGAGGTAAGCGTGGCTACAGTGGGCCGCCTCGGGGGCTCTCACTGTAGCCTTACCTCGTCTTGTCTCCTTAATGGGGCTCCTGCTTCGAGGATGGGAGTAGCCGGCTTCTGGGGGCCGGCTACGCCCTTGGCCGACTGGGAAAGGCCGGGACGCCTTCACGCCTCTCTCTGGTTGAAGGGGCCCGCCGCCCGTGGGCCGTACGGGAGTCTGTCGTGGATGACGTTGAGGCTAGCATGGCTACAGTGCCGAGCCGCACGGGAGACGGCCGTCCCGTACGGCCTCCTGTAGCCATGCCCGCCTCGGGCTTCGGGGGTAGTGGGCCGCACTGTGGCCTCACCCCGTCTTGTCACCGTTATGTGGGAGTAGCTTTGGTGGTTGTGGTCTCGGCCGGCTTCTTGGAGTCGGCGCTCTTTGAGGCCGGCTTCTTGGAGTCGGCCACCCCGCGGTTGTCTTGGGGAGGGAGGTCGCTTGAGGCTGGGCCGCCTTCCGTGAGTCGGCTTCAGAGGTAGCCGGCCAGGGAAGGGGTTCCAATGCTTGGAGCGTTGGGAGGCCCAAAGGCCTGATAATTTTTCGGAAGAACCAGGGGTAGTCGGTTAGGCTACCCGTGGCCATTTACTCCGACAGTAGTCCCCGAAGCTGATTGGGCTTCGAGGTTGAGTAGGAGTTGAGAAGCTCGATCAACTTCCCATCTTAGCAAGCCGGCAGCTGGGAGCCAGCTTGTGTTAGGCGTGCCGCCTGGGTCGAAAACTTCCGAAGTCGGAGGGCGGGAGCCCGCCAGTGCGTGCACCGGGCCGCACGCCTTATCGCGGCAGTTTCGGCTCGCCCTTATGCGCAATAATCGCGAGGCGTGGGGGGAGTGGGTGCAGTTAATCCCACAACTCCCCCCATGTTCGGCCTCCCCGGCCTTGCCTCGCGAGGCTATAAGTAGGGGGAGGTGGAGGGCGGCAGGCCCTCGCACGCTCCTCCTACTTTCACCATCTTCTTCGCTCGCCGTTTCTTGTGACAGCGCTTCGCCGCCGCGCTCTTCCACCACGCATTCCTCCGCCGCCGTGCTCGTTTTTGCCATGCCTCCCGCCACGGAGCAGTATGGCGGGGATTGGGACGGCTCCAACGTCCATGATGATCACGTCGAGTTCCTCCGCAACACGCGGCGGCTGCCCAGCGCGGACAAGGTGGAGGTCCGCCTCGCGCCGGCAAAGGAAATCACGCCGGAGCCGCAGGAGGGCGAGCGGGTGGTCTTCCGCTCGCACTTCTTGCGCGGCATCGGCCTTCCAGCGAGCGCCTTCTTCCGCTCCTGGCTCGAATTCTATCAGCTCCAGCCGGACCACCTCACCCCAAACGCGGTGGTGCTGCTGTCGGCCTTCGTCACCCTGTGCGAGGGCTACCTCGGCGTCCTCCCCACCCTCGAGCTCTGGGGGGAGTTCTTCCAGTCCAAGCTGGGCACGCGCATGTAGGGCGTGCCGGCTTAGACTGGCGCCTTCATCGCATCGCGGAGGTCGGTCGCCGACAACCCCTTCCCCGTCATCCCGCTGATCCAATCGGTGAAGAAGTGGCAGAAGTCGTACTTCTACGTGCGGAACATCGCCCCACGGGGCGACTACATCAACCTGCCGGCTTACGTAGCCGGCCCACCGGCGGGCAGGTGGCCCCAGTGGTCCTTCCGGGCCGTGACTCTGACGCCGGCTGGGTCCGCAGCCGTCGCCCGAGTGCGAGTGATGACCCAATCGGAGGGCTTGACGGGGGCCGACCTTCTGGCCGCCTTCGTCATGCGCCGGGTTCTTCCGCTCCAGAGCCGTCCTCATCTGATCTGTCAGATGAGCGGCCAGCTCGATCCGAGCCGGATGTGCACCAAGGACATGCCGCACGAGGAGGTCGCCTTTATGGTGAACTACCTTGCGAACTGCAAACTCTCCGTAGAGTGGCAGTTCGGCAAGGAGCCATACAGCCGAGCCAATCGACCGCCTACGGTATGCTCTCCTTGTTTCTCCCTTTTCTCTTATCTTTGTTGCTGAGTTCCTCTTGGCCGACTCTAACTTAGTCGGCTTGTTTTTTCGACAGAGCCCTCTCCTTCGGCCGGCCGGCGGGTCAGACACGGAGCGTCGATTCGTCCCCGACCGGACGGAACACGATCTGGAGGACCCCGACTTGGGGGCGGCCGGCATGGACGACAACATCGAGCCGGGTGGCGGCCAAGCCGGCGGCGAAGCAGGCGGCTCCGGGCTCGGAGTTACCTTCGATGACTGGCCGGACGACGATGAGGCCGAAGTCTCCCCGCGCCGCCAGCCGGCTTCTGGACGCGGCGCGGGTTCCTCCGCTGCACCGCCTGCTCGGGGCGGAGGGCAGAAGCGTCGCGCCGACCAGGGTCTGTTCGGCAGTCGGACGAAGAAACCCAGGGGCGGGGCGGCAGCAACCAGGCGGGAGGAGGCGGCCGCGAAGGCGGCTCGCTTCCGCAAGGCGGTGAAGCAACCGCAGACCGTGTCGGCGTAAGTTCGAAATTTTCTTTGTATACTCTTTTTTCTTTCTTTTCTCTGGTGGTTCTTGAGCCCTTGTCTTTTTCTCCAATGATCAGAGCTCCACTATCGCTTGAGCGGGTGGCTGCCGCCTCCGTCGTCGAGTCGCCGAGGGGGTCTGGGAGCACCACTCGCCGTGTGGTCCCCCGGGCCGACCTTCAAGAGGCGACAGAACGGAACGCGCGGGAGGCGCGGGCGGAACGGGAGGCGCGAGAGGCGGAGGCACGGAAGGCGGCCGCCGCCCAGGCGGCGCTGGAGGAGGAGGCGGCGAAGGTGCTTGCCGACGCTGCTGCCAGGGCCCAAGCGAAGGCTGCAGCTGCAGAAGCAGCAGGGGAGGTCCTGATGGTCACCCCTCTGCGCGTTGCGGTGCCGGGGTCCATGGAGCCCTCGCCAGAAGGAGCCAGCGGCGACCAGCCAGGGCTGGGGAGAGACGACGACGTCATCATCCTGGAGAGGGCGCCGGTGCCGACCCCGCCAACTGGGGCGGCTCAAGGCGGCCGACCTGATCAGCCGCCTACACAGTCGGCGGGGGGCGAGCCGGCCGCAAGGACTGAGATGGCGGTCCGGATGCCGCCGAGCCGGCGCGCGGGGAAGGCCGCGTCGGAGCCACAGCCGGCCGTGGGCTCCAGCTCGTCGGCCCAGGATGCGGAGGCGGCCAGCGCAACCTCAGGGTGGATGCCAGGCGGAGGGACGGCCGTGATGAACGTGGCTGCGCAGGACGTCCGGACCCGGCTCCAGGGCCAAGCCGCGGCGCTGAGGCAGTTCACCGATGAGTTTCTCGCGACACGGGCGGCCATCCGGGTTAGTCTTCCCATCCAGCTTCTCTTGATCTTGATTTCTTCCGTGGGGGCGCGTCAGCGCACCCACTGGGTGTAGTCCCCGAGTTCCGAGTCGGCTGCTGAGCAGGCGGCTTGGAACTTCTTGGAGGATTTGTCTTTGCTATTCTCGTTCTTACTCCGATCTTCTGTCTATCTTGCAGGACTACCACAATCTTCGTGCGGCCGCCTTCAACTCCCAGGCTCGGGAGCTGACCCAGAAGACCGCCGACCTTACTGAGAGCCGAGGTACGTGCTTAGTTCTTTGTCTCATGTGGGGGCGCGTCAGCACACCCACTAGGTGTAGTCCCCGAGATTCGGGCCGACTGCTGAGCAGTCGGGTCGGATCTTCCTTGACGACTTCTTCTTACTGTTCTTTCTTCTTCTGCCGTCTCTGCAGCGGCCAACGCCAGTCCGAGGGCATAGCTGGGGGAGTCCCAGACTGCCCTTCGTGCCAAGGACGCCGAGCTCGCCGCCTTGGTGCAGGAACGCGACCGCCTGGCCAAGAAGTTGGCCGACCAGGAGGAAGGCCACAAGGCGGCTCTGAAGGCTGTGCAGGACCGCGAAGCCACTCTCCAGGCCAAGTACGAGACGGAGGCGGCTGGCTGGGCTGAGGCCAGGTAGACTCTGATCTCTGGCTATGGCCAGATCGAAGATCTGGTTGACGGTAAGCCGCCTACCTCTCCGTCCTTTCTTGCCATCTGCCACTTTGGCTTGTTTTCTGATTTTGGTGTTCTTTTCTTCCTTTCTTCTTCTTTCTTGCGCAGAGTATTTCCCTGGCTATTCTACTGCCGCCAATCAGACCATCGAGGCCCGTCTCCAAGCGCGAAGGCAGGCTGGCTTTGAGATCTCGCCAACCGCCGGCCGCTCGCTGGAGGAACAGCTCCTGGCGATCCAGGCCCGCATCCAGCCGGCTCACCGACTGCTCCGCCGACTTGAGCGTGCCGGGGCGCAAGTCTTGGCCGCCCTCTGGCCTGGCCAAGTGGTTCCTCGCACCCCCAGTCGGACTGCCGACTGACTGGAGGTGGCAGTCGGCCGCTTCGAAGCTAGGAAGGCCTCGGCGGCTCGCTCCGGTGCCAGGCGGGCGCTGGAGTTCGTCAAGGCCTAGTATCCCGGCCTGAGCCTGGACCAGCTGGCTACCTGGCGGCAGCAAGCCGACACGGAGCTGGAGCCGGCGCGGCCGGCCATCATCCGACGGGCTTCGGCAATCGCCGACTACACCGACACTAGTGTCTTCGCCCCCGAGGTGGACGACAACGGTGTCGCCCAACCGGAGGAGTGATTCGGTCTGAACCCGGCAGACGGCAAAGACTCGGCGGAGGAGATCGACTCCAGCGACGAGGGTGAAGAAGAGGAGGAGGAGGGTGAAGATGCCGAGCCGGCTGGTGGAGCAGCCGGCCAGCCTCAGCCTGACCGCACCTCCAGCACCACGTCGCGTGCGAGTGCTTCACCTGCCGTAGGTGGTGATCAAGCCGAGACCCGCTAGGCGGCCACTCCTTCAGCCGGCGAGGCCGCCTTCACCGACCAGCTCGGCCTCCGCACCGCGCCTTAGTCTGCCGTCTTTTGTTTTCCCGTCTTGCTACTTTTGGAACAATGTTTGGTTAAGTCTACACAATTCCACCCACTGGGTGTATTCGAACTTATGTCTGCTGCCAGCCTGTTGGGGGCTTTATGTGTATATGTAACTTATGCATTTGGCCTTTCCTTGTACTTTTGCTTTTTGTCCTTGTGATGTTTCCTTTGCCGCCCTCCCTTGGTTGCCGCCTCCCCAGTCCAACAGTTGCTCTGCAATCTGTAGCTGGAGGAGTGCTTGGACAATTGGGGGGGGGGGGAAGTACTTTAGCTTTGCTGGACTAAAGCTAAGTGCTTAGGAAGCCGGCCAGCCGGCTGTTTTGACAGCCGGCAGGCATGTTTGGAGGCCGTCTCTTTGCTATATAGGTTCGTTGTTCCTTAGCCATTTTTCGTGTGGGCATCCTTTCTGCCTTGCCTCTTACTAGTCGGACAGTCGGTTCTTCGAGCTGCGACTTTCAACAAGAGGAGACTCGGGAGCCGGCACACTACTTTTCTGACTTCAGGTAGAACTTTCAATATAGCTCAAGGCGGCCAGTCCCCGGGCCGACTGGTCGGACCCGGTGCCAGGCAAGAATTCAAATGTAATAATACATTCATGGATATGACACTTGTCATTCATAGATAAACAAAGGCAGTCCCCGAGTACTGTTCGGGGGGCCTGTTGGTTTGTACTTAATACAAAAGGGGTAGCATGATACATACTGCTTTCAACTGTAAAATCGTCTCAGGAGGTTTGCGTTCCATGGTCGCTCCGACTCCTTGCCGGAGTCGTCTCTCTTGCGTGCTCTTGGTTTTTGTGCGTCGATCAAGTAGTAGGAGTCATTGCCGAGTGCCTTGCTGATGACGAAGGGGCCTTCCCAAGGGGCCGAGAGCTTGTGCTGGCCGGCTGTTCGCTGGATCAGCCGGAGCACAAGGTCGCCCTCTTGGAAAGATCTTGTCTTGACCTTGCGGTTGTAGTAGCGGCGCAGCCCTTGCTGGTAGATGGCGGACCGGCTGAGTGCTAACAGCCGGCCTTCTTCCAGGAGGTCGACGCCGTCTTCTCTTGCTTCCTTGGCCTCCTCCTCCGTGTACATGGTGATCCGAGGCGAGTCGAACTCGATGTCTGTTGGGATGACAGCCTCGGCACCGTACACGAGGAAAAATGGAGTGAACCCGGTTGACTTGTTGGGTGTAGTGCGCAGGCTCCAGAGGACAGCCGGCAGCTCCTCGAGCCAGCAGCCGGCCGATCGCTCCGGTGGTACAACTAGTCGAGGCTTGATGCCGGAGAGGATGAGTCCATTTGCTCGCTCGACCTGGCCGTTTGACTGCGGGTGGGCAACGGACACTAAGTCCAGTCGGATGCCCTGCGTCGCGTAGAAACGTGCCAGTGCTCCTTTGGCGAAGTTCGTGCCGTTGCCGGTGATGATGCTGTGTGGCACGCCGTACCGAGTGGTGATGTCGGTGATGAATGTCACGGCAGTCGGCCCGTTCAGCTTCTTGTTCGGCTTTGCTTCGATCCACTTTGTGAACTTGTCCACAACGACCAGTAGATGTGTCAAGCCGCCGCGGGCTGTCTTGAAAGGGCCCACCATGTCCAGTCCCCAGACGACAAAAGGCCAGGTGAGGGGAATGGTCTTGAGGGCAGAAGCCGGCAAGTGTTGCTTGGAACTAAAAACTTGGCATCCTCTGCAGCTCTTGACTATTTCTTTAGCATCCTCCAAGGCAGTCGGCCAGAAGAAACCATGGCGGAAAGCCTTGGCCACGATTGATCTTGAGGCTGTGTGGTGGCCGCATTCGCCTTGGTGGATGTCTTTGAGGATTGCCACTCCTTTTTCTGGCTCGACACAACGCTGGAAGACTCCAGTGACGCTGCGCTTCACAAGCTCTCTGTTGATTATTGTGTATGCCGCGGCTCGTCGTTGCACTAGTCTTGCTGAGATCTCATCAGCCGGCAGCTCTCTGCTGACTAGGAACTTGAGGATGGGCTGGGCCCATGACGGAGCTGTGACTTCTTCTTCTGTTAATGTGGCCACCATAACTCGGGTGGGTGGGTTGGGTGGCGTTGAATTGGAGTCGGCCACCACTTCTTGTGTCGTAGCAGTCCCCGGGCCGACTACTGCAGTCCCCGGGCCGGGTTCTGAAGTCCCCGGGCCGGGTGCGACTACGGCAGTCCCCGGGCCAGTTGTCGAAGTCCCCGTGCCGCCTGCGGGGTTTCTCCAGTCGGATCCGGCTGTATCTGGCGCAGGCGGTACGAAGATGGAATCCGACTCTGGAGACGGCTTGATGGACGACTTGAGGAGGCGCTGGAGGGAGACGCCAGTCGGTATGGCTTGTCGGGTGGAGCCGATTCGTGCTAGGGCATCTGCTTGGTCGTTGTCGGCCCTTGGCACGTGAAGGAACTCGCACCCTTCGAAGTATCCGCTTATCTGCTGGACGAGGAATCGATAGCTCGCCATGTTCGCGTCCTTGGCATCCCAGTCGCCAGACGATTGCTGGACCACCAAGTCTGAGTTGCCGTAGCACAGGATCCGGCGTATGCCAAGTTCTTTGGCTAGCCGGAGCCCGTGTACGAGCGCCTCGTACTCGGCCACGTTGTTGGAGGCGGCGAAGTGGATCTGCAGCGTGTACTTGAGCTTGTCGCCTTTGGGAGAGGTGAGGACGATGCCGGCTCCCAAGCCGATGCGCATCTTGGACCCGTCAAAATGCATCCGCCAATGGGTAGAGTCGGGAGCCGGCGGTAGGTACTGGGTCTCGGCCCAGTCGACGAGGAAGTCGGCCAATGCTTGCGACTTGATGGCGGTGCGGGGTTGATAGAAGATTGTGTAGGGCGCCAATGCAATGGCCCATTTAGCCACCCGGCCGGATGCATCCCGGCTGCCTATGATCTCGGCGAGCGGGGCAGTGCACACGACCGTGATGGGGTGCTCTTGGAAGTAGGGCTTCAGTTTCTTGGCAGCGAAGTACACCCCATAGCACATCTTCTGGTAGTGCGGGTAGTTTTGCTTTGAGCTGGATAGTACTTCGCTGAGATAGTATACCGGCCTCTGGACTAGCTGGGCTCGGCCTTCCTCCGGGCGCTGGACCACAACAACAGTGCTGACGACTCGGCTAGTCACGGCGATGTAGAGGAGCATGGGCTCCTTCTCAGTCGGCGCTGCCAGGACAGGCGGAGTGGTCAACATTCTCTTCAACTCATGGAAGGCTTGGTCGGCTTGATCATTCCACTCGAAGTGAGTGGACTTCTTCATGAGTCGGTACAAGGGGAGAGCCTTCTCTCCTAGTCGGCTGATAAAACGATTCAGGGAGGCTAGGCAGCCGGTGAACTTCTGCACATCTCGCAGCTTGGTGGGAATCTCCATCCTCTCGATGGCCTTGATCTTGACGGGGTTGCATTCAATGCCGCGTTCGGAGACCAGGAAACCTAGCAACTGGCCGGCTGGCACTCCGAACACGCACTTCTCAGAGTTGAGCTTGATTTGGAATCGGCGCAAGTTGGCGAATGTTTCTTTCAGGTCTTCCAGCAAGGTACCGCGCTTCTCTGTCTTCACCACAATGTCGTCTACATAGACGTGGGCATTTCTGCCGAGTTGTTTCAAGAGGCATTTCTGCATGCAACGCTGAAAAGTGGCACCGGCATTCCTCAGGCCGAATGTCATAGTCAGGTAGCAGAAAGCTCCAAAGGGTGTGATGAAGGCAGTTTTCAGGCGGTCAGCTGGGTCCAACTTGATCTGATGGTACCCTGAGTACGCATCCAAAAAACTCAACAGCTCGCATCCGGCTGTGGAGTCTATCACTTGGTCAATCCGTGACAGAGCAAACGGATCCTTTGGGCAGGCCTTGTTCAAACTGGTGTAGTCTATACACATTCGCCACATGTTATTCTTCTTCAGAACCAGAACTGGGTTGGCAAGCCATCCTGGAAAGAATACTTCCATGATAAAGCCAGCGGCAAGGAGCCGGGCTATCTCTTCTCCCACGATTCTTCGCTTCTCTTCGGACAGTCGGCGGAGGGGTTGCTTGACTGGCTTCGCGTCGGCTCGGACATGTAATTTGTGTTGGGGAACGTAGTAATTTCAAAAAATTTCCTACGCACACGCAAGATCTTGGTGATGCATAGCAACGAGAGGGGAGAGTGTTGTCCACGTACCCTCGTAGACCGACAGCGGAAGCGTTATCACAACGCGGTTGATGTAGTCGTACGTCTTCACGATCCGACCGATCAAGTACCGAACGTACGGCACCTCCGAGTTCTACACACGTTCAGCTCGATGACGTCCCTCGAACTCCGATCCAGCCGAGTGTTGAGGGAGAGTTTCGTCAGCACGACGGCGTGGTGACGATGATGATGTTCCACCGACGCAGGGCTTCGCCTAAGCTCCGCAACGGTATTATCGAGGTGTAATATGGTGGAGGGGAGCACCGCACACGGCTAAGAGATCTCAAGGATCAATTGTTGTGTGTCTGGGGTGCCCCCCTGCCCCCGTATATAAAGGAGCAAGGGGGAGGCAGCCGGCCAAGGGGAGAGGCGCGCCATAGGGGGGAGTCCTACTCCCACCGGGAGTAGGACTCCTCCTTTCCTTGTGGGAGTAGGAGAAGGGAAGGGGGAAGGAGAAAGAAGGAAGGGTGCGCCCTCCTTCCCTAGCCCAATTCGGACCAGACCATGGGGAGGGGTGCGGCCACCTTTTGAGGCCTTTCTCTCCTTTCCCGTATGGCCCATTAAGGCCCAATACGAATTCCCGTAACTCTCCGGTACTCCGAAAAATACCCGAATCACTCGGAACCTTTCCGAAGTCCGAATATAGTCGTCCAATATATCGATTTTTACGTCTCGACCATTTCGAGACTCCTCGTCATATCCCCGATCTCATCCGGGACTCCAAACTCCTTCAGTACATCAAAACTCAATAAAACTGTCATCGTAACGTTAAGCGTGCGGACCCTACGGGTTCGAGAACTATGTAGACATGACCGAGACACGTCTCCGGTCAATAACCAATAGCGGGACCTGGATGCCCATATTGGCTCCCACATATTCTACGAAGATCTTTATCGGTCAGACCGCATAACAACATACGTTGTTCCCTTTGTCACCGGTATGTTACTTGCCCGAGATTTGATCGTCGGTATCTCGATACCTAGTTCAATCTCGTTACCGGCAAGTCTCATTACTCGTTCCGTAACACATCATCCCGCAACTAACTCATTAGTCACAATGCTTGCAAGGCTTATAGTGATGTGCATTACCGAGTGGGCCCAGAGATACCTCTCCGACAATTGGAGTGACAAATCCTAATCTCGAAATACGCCAACCCAACAAGTACCTTTGGAGACACCTGTAGAGCACCTTTATAATCACCCATTTACGTTGTGACGTTTGGTAGCACACAAAGTGTTCCTCCGGTAAACGGGAGTTGCATAATCTCATAGTCATAGGAACATGTATAAGTCATGAAGAAAGCAATAGCAACATACTAAACGATCGAGTGCTAAGCTAACGGAATGGGTCAAGTCAATCACGTCATTCTCCTAATGAGGTGATCTCGTTAATTAAATAACAACTTATGTCTATGGCTAGGAAACATAACCATCTTTGATTAACGAGCTAGTCAAGTAGAGGCATACTAGTGACACTCTGTTTGTCTATATATTCACACATGTATTATGTTTCCGGCTAATACAATTCTAGCATGAATAATAAACATTTATCATGATACAAGGAAATAAATAATACTTTATTATTGCCTCTAGGGCATATTTCCTTCAATTTGTGCTCGGCAAAATCCTTCGGGACACCCGGCATGTCCTTTGGGGACCATGCAAAGATGTCTCGATTCTCACGGAGGAAGTCGACGAGCTCGCCTTCCTATTTACTGTCCAAGTTCGCCCCAATGACAGCGAACCTCTCCGGGTTCTCCGGGTCCAGGGGTATCTTCTTTGTCTCTTTGGCAGGCTGGAAGGAGCCCTGCGCATCACAATCCTTGGGGTTGGGGGACAGGGCCGGCTGCTAGCCGGCCATGGCCACAACCCGTTCCAACATCTTCTTCTCTTCTGCCACCACGAGGGACTCGGCCAGCCGGCTACTGGCCATGGCGCACTCGATGGACTTCCTGTAGTCGCCGGCTACCGTGATGATCCCCTTCGAGCTCGGCATCTTCATCTTCAGGTAGGCGTAGTGGGGCACAACCATGAACTTGGCCAGAGCAGGTCGGCCAAGCAGTGCATGATAGGGGCTCTCCAAATCCACTACCTCGAACCATATTGCTTCTCGGCGAAAATGATCTTTGTCTCCGAAGAGAACATCCATTTTGATCTTGCCGATTGGGGAGCAAGACAGGCCGGGGACGATATCATGGAAGACGGTGCGACTCGGCATGAGCTGCTTTGCTTTGATGTTCAGCTTCTTCATGGTATCCCGGTACAGTATGTTGATACTGCTTCCGCCATCTATCAGGACGCGGGAGAATCGGGCAGCTCGCCTCTCCGTCGCGAGGGTGACATCCAAGACCATTGCATAGGAGCCAGGCGAAGGCATCACCTCTGGGTGGTCGGCTTGGCTCCAGCTGATCGGCTTTTCTGACCAGTGCATGAACTCGGGGGTGCTAGTGGCGACTGCATTCACTTCTTGATGCTGTCGGCGTCGGCTGCGCTTGTCGTCGGCTTGACTGGTGAAGACGACGTAGGCGGCATGCTCTTCGGGGAATTCGTCTTGGATGGCGCCGACTGCCGGCCGAGCCGCCGGCTGCTGGGGGGCTGGAGGCGGCGGGCCAGGAGGCGGAGGCGGCAGCATCCCTTCGCCCTTGGTGATGCGGGTGAGCCAGTGGCATTTCCGGGTTGTGTGGTTGGACGGCTTTGCGCCGCTGTGGAACTTGCAGGGGGCATCAAGGGCCTGTTCGTAGGAGAAAGCCGGCTGCCAAGGCGGCCGGCCACCCTTCTTCTTGGGAGCGGGCCGTTCTTCGGGCTGATCATCTTCAATGGTGGCCACCTGCCGACTGGAGGAAGTCGGCATGGGGGCCTTGCGCTTGTGGTCGTTCTGGTAGGGGCGCCGATTAGGGTCGCCAGCCGGCGTCTTGGGAGCCGGAGCAATCACCTTCCCCGAGGCGTCTACTCGGAGTTTGGTCTTCATTGAGGAGTCGGCGGTGGCGTACTTGTCGGCGATGACCAGTAACTCGTCGAGGGTAGCCGGCTCGTCGCAGAGGAGTCGGTGCTTGAGGAGGGTGCCCTCTCGGCACCCGGCGGTGAAGTACTCGATGGCCTGGACCTCGTGCACCCCCTCGCAGGAGTTGCGGAGCTCGGCCCATCGCGTGAGGTAGTCGCGGGTCGACTCGTTGGGCCCTTGGACGCAGAGGGAGAGCTGGCGAGGCTTGGGAGGCCGCTTGTAGGTGCTGGTGAAGTTGCGGACGAAGACTTCTGTGAAGTCCAGCCAACTGTTGATGCTGTAGGGCTTGAGGCTGTTGAGCCATGTGCGCGCCGTGCCCTGCAGCATGAGGGGGACGTACTTCACGGCGATGCCCCGATTGCCGTTGGCTATGCTGACGACCGTGGAGTAGTCGATGAGCCAATCTTCCGGCTTCACTGAGCCGTTGTACTTGGGCGTGTCTCTGGGGAGCGAGAACCCTTTGGGCAAGGGCTCGTCGCGGATGCGGGGGCCAAAGCATGGCGGGCCGACATCGTCTTCTTCTTCTAACGCCAAGGATCGAGCAAGGCGGTCGATCCTGTGGCGGGCGTCGTTCTCGCCGACTCCTTCTCGGCGGCCGAGTCGGTGGCCAAGAGTCGGGTGTGTGACAGGCGGCGGAGTGAGGCGTCTTTCTCTTCGAGGCGGGGGAGGAGGCAGATTTCCTTGGTGCTCTACTGCTCGAGGGCGGCCCTCCGCGTCGCGCTCGATGGTGATGCGAGTCTGGCTGCGGCTGGCAGCCGGCTCCTTGTCTTTCTTCTGGCGTGCGCCGCTCGCAGTCGGCGAGCGGGACGTCGCGGCGTGCTCCCGGCGCGGGGGATGGCTATCAGCACGGGCGCCGGCTTCGTGCCGTTCTGCAGCCGCGTCGATCAGCTGCTGGATCCGTCTTGTCATGTAGGGTAGCTCGTCGGCTCCCAGCCCATTGAGCTCTTCTGCGGCCGCCTGGGCGGCTCGCAAATTCTCGAGCGGGGTGCCATAGACGGGGCGATCTGCCCCCAGCATGCTGGCGACGGCCACGCCGCGCTTCTGAACGAAGTCGGCTCGGCTCGGGCCGCTAGGCGGCGGTGTACCGAAGGCGGCGCGGTCGACTTCGCGCTGGTGGGCCTCGGTGAGGCGTCTCATGGAGGCTATCTTCTGGCCCTCCGCGATGAGGGCGAGGCGGCGTGCCTCCAGGGTCTCGGCGTCGGCATCGGCCGGGATGGGGACGGAGAGGTCGTGCATCACCGCTTGTAGGGCGTCGTGGGCGTTCTCGCCCGAGTTGGCGACGTGGCTGATGACCAGCACTTCGGTGACAGCGCTGCTGCCGCTGTCAGCTCGAGGGAGGGGGTCGTCGAAGACCACCACGTCGGAGGGTAGGCGTCAAGCGATGCGGTGTCGGAGTTGACAAGCATCGGGTCAGTGGAGCCGACCGACTCCACATCTGCAGCAGGCTCGCTGGAGACGTGAAGCTGGTCGAGGAGGCTGACGAGGCGGCTCTCGGGGTAGTCCGTGCCTGCGTCGAACGCAGGCTTGTCGGAGATGCGAGTCTCGCCGAGCAGATCGGCGAGGCAGCTCGCTGCGCAGGCGTCGTCGACGCCTTGCAGCGCGTCGAGGCAAACGCCATTGGGCGCAACAAGCTGGCTGCGCTCGCGGGGGAGGAAGAGGGTTCCCGTCCAGAACAGGTCTCCGGACGACGATGCACCTGGCCCCACGGTGGGCGCCAAATGTCGGGTGGTTGGTGCAACATATGCCAACGGGTGGGTTATCATTGTGGGTGGCAATAAGACGTCGCCGGTGCCTGGAAACGGGATGAGGCGGAGACATGCACGCCGGCGGATCTTACCCAGGTTCGGGGCTCTCCGAGGAGATAACACCCCTAGTCCTACTCTGCGGGGTCTCCGCATGATCACTAGATCAGGAAAGGTAGCTACAATCGCTCCTAGAGCTGTTTTGGGGTTCAAGGGAGAAGAAGAACAAGGCTAGCTCTAACTTCTCTCTATCTATGGTGTGTGTGCTATGCTTAGAAGCCAACCCTTTGCATGGGTGCTCCGGGGGGTTTATATAGGCCTACCCCCGGGGGTACAATGGTAATCCGGCTGGGCACTGGTCCCAGCCGTCAGTGTCTACGCTCGCCGGCTTCTCCGCCGGCTGTTGGGTCCCGCCGACTGGTGGGTCCCGCCGGCTGCCGGCTTCTTGGTCGACAGGCCGGCCCCACCGCCTAGGGTCTTGTCGGCGGCTGCTTACTGTAGCCTCGCCTCTGATGACGAGGGCTTTGTCGAGGTAAGCGTGGCTACAGTGGGCCGCCTCGGGGGCTCTCACTGTAGCCTTACCTCGTCTTGTCTCCTTAATGGGGCTCCTGCTTCGAGGATGGGAGTAGCCGGCTTCTGGGGGCCGGCTACGCTCTTGGCCGATTGGGAAAGGCCGGGCCGCCTTCACGCCTCTCTCTGGCTGAAGGGGCCCGCCGCCCGTGGGCCGTACGGGAGTCTGTCGTGGATGACGTTGAGGCTAGCATGGCTACAGTGCCGAGCCGCACGGGAGACGGCCGTCCCGTACGGCCTCTTGTAGCCATGCCCGCCTTGGGCTTCGGGGGTAGTGGGCCGCACTGTGGCCTCACCCCGTCTTGTCACCATTATGTGGGAGTAGCTTTGGTGGTTGTGGTCTTGGCCGGCTTCTTGGAGTCGGCGCTCTTTGAGGCCTGCTTCTTGGAGTCGGCCACCCCGCGGTTGTCTTGGGGAGGGAGGTCGCTTGAGGCTGGGCCGCCTTCCGTGAGTCGGCTTCAGAGGTAGCCGGCCAGGGAAGGGGGTCCAATGCTTGGAGCGTTGGGAGGCCCAAAGGCCTGATAATTTTTCTGAAGAACCAGGGGTAGTCGGTTAGGCTACCCGTGGCCATTTACTCCGACAGCTATATACTTGATACTATTACATTACTTATGATATTGTTCGGAGATGGGGGCTGAAGGGGCAGGTGGCTCCATCCCGGTAGAGGTGGGCTTGGGTTCCCGACGGCCCCCGACTGTTACTTTGTGGCGGAGCGACAGGGCAGGTTGAGACCACCTAGGTGAGAGGTGGGCCTGGCCCTGGTCGGTGTCTGCGGTTACATCAATCAACATGCTTAACGAGATCTTGGTATTTGATCTGAGTCTGGCCATTTGGTCTATACGCACTAACCAACTTCGTGGGAAAGATATGGGCACTCGACGTCGTGGTATCAGCCGAAGCCTTCGTGACGTCAGCGACTGAGCGGCGCGCGCCAGATTGGACCTTGTAACGTGACTTCCTTTGTAATGGAGGTTGCTAGGTCTGCTTCCGGCCGCCCTCGCAACATGCAGGTGTGTAATGGGCGATGGGCCCAGACCCCTGCGCCATAGGATTTAGACCGGCGTGCTGACCTCTCTGTTGTGCCTAGGTAGGGCTGCGACGTGTTGATCTTTCGAGGCCGGGCATGACCCAGGAAAGTGTGTCCGGCCAAATGGGATCGAGCATGTTGGGTTATGTGGTGCACCCCTGCAGGGAAGTTTATCTATTCGAATAGTCGTGGCCCTCGGTAAAAGGACGACCCGGAGTTGTACCTTGACCTTATGACAACTAGAACTGGATACTTAATAAAACACACCCTTCCAAGTGCCAGATATAACCCGGTGATCACTCTCTAACAGGGCGACGAGGAGGGGATCGCCGGGTAGGATTATGCTATGTGATGATACTTGGTGAACTTACCATCTACTCTCTTCTACATGCTGCAAGATGGAGGTGGCCAGAAGCATAGTCTTCGACATGACTAACTATCCCCCTCTTATTCTGGCATTCTGCAGTTCAGTCCACCGATATTGCCCCTTTACACATATACCCATGCATATGTAGTGTAGATCCTTGCTTGCGAGTACTTTGGATGAGTACTCACGGTTGCTTTCTCCCTCTTTTACCCCTTTCCTTTTTACCTGGTTGTCACAACCAGATGCTAGAGCCCAGGAGCCAGACGCCACCATCGACGACGACTCCTACTACACCGGAGGTGCCTACTACTACGTGCAAGCCGCTAACAACGACCAGGAGTAGTTTAGGAGGATCCCAGGCAGGAGGCCTGCGCCTCTTTCGATCTGTATCCCAGTTTGTGCTAGCCTTCTTAAGGCAAACTTGTTTAACTTATGTCTGTACTCAGATATTGTTGCTTCCGCTGACTTGCCTATGATTGAGCACTAGTATTCGAGCCCTCGAGGCCCCTGGCTTGTATTATGATGCTTGTATGACTTATTTTTATTTTAGAGTTGTGTTGTGATATCTTCCCATGAGTCCTTGATCTTGATCGTACACGTTTGCGTGTATGATTAGTGTACGATTGAATCGGGGGCGTCACAAGTTGGTATCAGAGCCGACTGCCTGTAGGAATCCCCCTTCCATGCTCCTTGTCCGAAGTTGAGTCTAGCCTGAGAAAAATGTTTTACTAACTTGGTTGTGTGGCTTACGGGCCCACGTCGCCATTGGGTGGTAGTAGGATCTTTTTTCCTCGACCTATACTCTGGGACTCTGACATCTCTTCTATTCGGGTTAAACGGTTTTACTAGCTCTGACTCTAGGTTCTCGATAATACTTTCTCCCGGAGTGCCTTACATTTCAGATGATCGCTTGCTTTATCAGAAGACTCCGAAGATACTCTCCGATGTTCTATCGAGAACTTGTGCTCATCGCTTTTGCAATTCCCCTTCCACCGTCAACCCTTATGGATAACTACATGCACTTGCCATTCTTACATTCATCCCCAGTTGGTCTTGTTATTACAAGATACCCTGTAATACTCGTCGTTGTTCCAAGAATCCCTTGTGCCATTGCCTTGCGGTTCCTTGCCGCAAAAATATCCCTACGATTTGTTTCTTCACACTTATCGAGGAACCGTTCATTACTAGTTGTTCATAGGATTCACTAGATGCATTGAAATACTACCCGATCTTCCGGTACTCCTTTGCCAACTATTGCTCTGCAAATACTTGTCTTCTTGCAGTCTGGACAATTCCATTTGTCTAGCAATAACCATTAAAATCCATGTGATTGACATTCTGATCCTGTTGATTCAACATGTGTGTGAATGCACGCAATCATCATTATTCCCTGAAAATTATCCTTTCGGCTCATACATCATTTTAAACGTGAGCTGGTTCTCAACCAATCCAATTGCCGTCGATTGTACCCCTAAGGCGGTTCAACTTATCCATCCCTAATCAGAACATTGCTTCTGATCCCTTGATTTGAAAATCATAATTCCTTTGCATTCGGGCTCTGGATTAGCCAGTTGTTTCTATAATCCAATGCCTTTGCAATGTTACTTCCTCTGGTTGTGTGCCGATGCTCACATCAGCTCCGTTATGGACCGGCAGATCCTTTAATGGATTTTATCCGACATCATCCTTCATATTCAATAACCTTGTGAGCCTTCCCTCGGATACATAATGCCTTTGGTAAATTGTATCCTCTGGTTTCTCAACCTTGCTCTGTTTTCGAGCTGGTGATATTTACTCTTGAAGCTTGTGGTATATGTTTCTAAGATGCCCCGATGGGATGAACCTATACCTTCTCTAAAACCGTGTGAACCTGAAAGTTTTCACGAGTCATACTCTACTGTTGTTATGTCAGATAAAATTTCAACACAACTTTGTTGAAGGCGAGAAGTAAATGAAAGGTAGGCATCGAAGAAGTGGGAGTCGACCTTGAACTTTGTGTTCATGCCCATGGACACGATGTAGATCATATCATTAAAGCTACTGTTCAATTAAATATTCTCCCTTGGTATAAGTTCATCTTATATCTGGGATTTGGCCTTTTTCAATCGTGGTTCCGGTCATGTTCTCCTTTAAATACCACTTCTCGGACAAGTTGAAGTACTTGTCTTCTGCAGATCATTGCACCTATCCAACCTTTACTTTGATCAACCGTCGAGTATTACACTCTGGTATCTCAAGAATATCATGGAACTGCATAACTTCTTATGGGTTCTTCATCAACTGTTATTTCTCACCGATTTCAGATTTTCCTCGGGTTCTTAGTTATTAGTCACTCAAGAACACCGAATAGTGAATCGAGTCTGCATTCCGATTCAGTAACTGTAAGTAATTTTCGTTGCTTACGAGTTTATTAATCCTTCTGGTCATTCCTAACCTGATCGGCTATATCATTATCGTGCTAAATTTTAACTCTGCTACCTAGTCCTTCCTCGAGCACAAATTTTTTACGATGAGCTAAGCTTACGTCGCTCTTCCTCATCATATCATTTCGTTTTGAACATCAAGCTTGGTTTGCAGTTTGTGTCGTACCCTTGGATCCATTAACCTTTCGCGTCATCATTCCTTTGGCTTGATGTTATCACTGATCGATTACATCTTCGTGGAGCCTCTCGACAAAATTTGTCGTGATCATCATCAACATATTGACTCCTTCCAGGATATCAATCGAATTCATGATGATAAGTGCCATCCTCGTCCCCTGGTAAATTGAGTTACCATCGACAACATCCTTACCTTACTTTCATCACAAACTTGTTCATGTTATGGATACAACTTGCTATCCAGCTTGTATTATGTTCTACCTTGTAGTATTACCATCCTTTACGTCAAGGATGTTGTGAGAATTTCACCACCTCTTAAGAATTCTTGATACAAGCGGTACATCTCGCCGTCTACATTCAGTTCTTGGTCCCCGTGCTGTTTCTAACCGGAATACCGATAAATGGACTGTGATGTGTAAAATTCAAAACTTCTAGCAACCCTATTGCTTATAAGTTAATGAACGGTAGTTTCATTCTTTGGGTATTGGTTATCGAATCACCATTCTAACATGATCATGCTATCTAAGCCCATATTTCGGGCGCACCTTTCAACCAATGTTTAAGTGTGTATGTTTTTCCTCGAACATACATCATTATATCATTTGATATGACAAATGTTATCTCCTTGTTCACATGATTGTGGAAATCCATCTTTTTGGAAATCTCGATGCTATGTCGCTGAGTCCATCAGCCACCTCCCCATCCTCTCCTTGGTTTAATGATGAACTCTTGTTTCGGAACTCGCTTCCATAGTTCATTGCCCGAGAATCTTATAATGTCATCTCGCCAATTGCGTTGCACCTTTTCTTCTCAGGCATCCTGAGTCTGAGGTATCCTGACACCAATCGGATCTGAACCTCGGTCAGATATGATGGTTGGAACATATTTCCAAGAGTTATAACATTGGTCTTTATATGAGTCGGTAAGGTGATGTCATTCCTAGCACACCTGACCGGAGGACCTATTCTTATAATTTCCTTTTTAGCAAGGCTATCCATTCTTCCATGAGGAAATTGTAAAACTTATTCTACAAGTTGTTCCTAATGGATCCTTTGTGTTTCCAAAGTCTGAGCTTCACCTGATGACCATGTCAATGCTATCTCGAAGCATGTCTATGGTACTCCAATTTTCAACAAGAACATTTGAAGCCCAATGCTAAATGTTTCCTGCTCAATTATCCAAACACCGCTGTATGGGTAATGTCATGAAAATTCTCTCCCCTACCTAAAGAGTTTTCTACATTATATCTTGTCACAGATATCAGGCTCTGCTTGTCCTTGGGAAGGATATGCCCCTGAAATATGTGTTTAAACACATTTTTCCTTTCCATTGTTCTATTTAATCTGATAATCATATTTTCCTTTCCATTGTTTGGTTTAACCTTTCTTGTGATCTATATGATCTAAGCAGTATTATTCTCTTGCTTATGTAAACACCATGGTGTACAATTCTGTCAGCAAGACCCTGTTACTATTGGTGATGGCATTCTGGTAGCCACCGATGGACGAGAACTTTGCCTATTGGTCCGCCTCGTTCAACAAGCAGGATAATGGTTCTCTTCGTCCCTCGCCCTTGGTACCGATGTTGTTGCCGACATAACTGACAGGCTATCCTCTGACATGCCTTGCTTACATGATCGTGTAAGACGTCGTCGCCTTCCTACTTTTAACCCACATGGTGGGCCCATAACCCACAGATCCACAGGATCGAAACCTGACTCTCCTGTACACCCTGCCGTCAAAGTTATTCCTCGAGCTTGACTTCGTATGTAATTCACGGGCCACATGCCTAGTAATCTATTCTGGTATCAGACGCAATACTTACTCTCGCCGCTCTGAACCCCTTTCTCACTCTGGTTCAAACTTCGAGCAACTATCTATCCGCTGGGAACCTCTTATTGTACCTTCGTACCTTACTCTCGATGTATTTTATATGTTCAACTCGAGAGATAATCTTATGCTCATTCATGGGTTAACCCCAGATTGTTTTCCCTCATAAGCATTCTGTCGTAGCCGAGCTTCCCCTTACCTATTCGTAAGTACGTTGGAGTTCCTGAAGAAAAGGATGACTTCACCATGATGACCTGAAGCAGAGAAATGAAGACATCAATGTATTGGACCAACCTCTTCTAGAAGAGCAAGCCAGAATGAGAAGACCAACTAGATTCGTTACCAAACCTTCCCCCCTTTCACTACCTCTTAAATCTCGGGACGAGATTTCTTGTAGTGGAGGAGATTTGTAACGCCCAGATAATGAAGCTACAGTAACCTCTGCTAATGATGCCACGTCACTCCGTTACTATCACTAATCTCGCGTTAGTTCAAAATGATTCGAATTCATATTTGTATTTTTGTCAAACGTCAAAGACTTTCAAACATTAAAAAAAATGTTCGGTATGTGACTTAATTAAGTTTACTAAATTAGGTACAACCTATGTATTTTTACAAAACTAAAATGTTAGGTAAATAAAGAGAAAACAGGAAAGAAAATAAAGAAAAAAGAAAGTATTAAAAAACAGAAACAAAACAAAAAAAAGAAAAAGGCCCCCTGGCCAACTGGGCGAGACGGCCCAGCTCACAGGCCATGCCGGCCCACCTGGTCCAGCCGGCCCACCTGGCCCAGCCGGCCGACCCACCCCCACTCCATATCCCCACCAGGGGAAACCCTAACCCACTACCGCTGTCCCACTCCCCCCACGACGCCACTCCCTCTCCCCCTCTCCTCTCGATCCCATCTGGATCGGGGAGGGGCCCGACGCCGACGCCGCCCGGATCGACCGCGTCCACCGCCGCCCGAGGACCGCGACGCCGTCATCGCCGAACTGCCTCCCCGTCGTCCTGTCCATCACCTACTCGTCCCCGTCTTCGAAGCCGTCATCCCCGTCATCCTCCCCACGCCCCACTGCCACGTGCCCTACAACCCCCCGTGAGCGCACCCCCTCCTCGCTGTCTTCCCCCGCACGCTCGCGCCCGCCGCCGTCCTCGTCGCGCTCGGCCGCCGCTAGCCCCACGCGACCATAACCGCGACCGCGACGCCCCGTGACGCGCCCCTGCACCCCCCGCAGCGCCATCGTGCGCGCACGTCGCCTGCCTCGCCTTGCTCGCATTCACCACACCCGCTCTCCGCCGTGCCCCGTTACTCCCTCGCGCCGTCCCGCACGCGCCTCGCTCGCGAGTGGCCTCGCCCTGCTGCTGCCCGCGCCCTGCACTGCCCCTACCGCCGTCGATGAGGGTCTTGGTGACGGCCACGTGGCAGATGGTGGGCGTGTAGAGCATCGGAAGCATGCCCGTGCCGGCGGTGGAGTCGGGGTGGTCTTCCAAGCTGAAGGTGAGGTCGGCCTCCGGCGCAGCGCAACCCGGCGGAGCCCCCGGGCGTTTGGAAGTGGCACCGATCTGGCGGAGGAACGACTTGACATGGCGATCTGAAGGCGGTGATTGAGAGCCGCCCAGCAGGGCCGCGACTGCGTGGTGCGCCGGTACCGCGTAGCAAGCAGTAAAGAGGTCACGGAGTTCCCCCCAGGACGCCATCGTGGATCCAGGGAGGTTGAGCAGCCAGGCGCGTGGCTCGCCGGCGAGGGCCATGGGGAGCCAGTTGGCCATGACCTTGTTGTTGGCCTCGGCCTCGAGGACGGCCTCCTCGTACGCCAACAAGAAAGCTGACGGGTCTGCCACGCCGTCGTAGCGCGGCGGCATCTCCGGCTTGAACTTGGTTGGCCACCGCACCCGCCGCAGGGCCGGGGCCAGGGCTCGGAGCCCCCTGGCCTCATCGTCAATTCCGGCCGTCAGAGGCGATGACGGGGCGCCTGCCTTGCGTGCGGAGCGCAGATCGACGGAAGGGAAGCTACGACGCACCCCTACCTGGCGCGCCAAATGTCGGATCTGGGGTTCCGGCAAAACCCTTAAGGTTCGAACTCTGGGGTGCGCGCGAAGTTCTTTCCCTCCTACCGATCCACGCCCTAGCTCGCTAATATCTCACGGACGAACTCGACGGACTCGCAACACAGAAAGACACGAGATTTATACTGGTTCGGGCCACCGTTGTGGTGTAATACCCTACTCCAGTGTGTGGTGGTGGATTGCCTCTTGGGCTGATGAAGAACAGTACAAGGGGAAGAACAGCCTCTTGAGGTTGAGGTGTTCTTGTGCTCTGCGGACTTGTGTGGGTGAGATGGCTCTGAATGAGATCAACCTGCCTCTACTATGGTTGCTAGCTCTACTTATATAGGCCCTGGTCCTCTCCCCAAATATTGAGCGGGAAGGGAGCCAACAACGGCGGGCAAATTTGAAAGGGGACAGCTAGTACAAGCTATCCTGACAAAAGTGGTCTTCGCCTGCAAAAGGCTCTGGTGATGACGCCGTCTTGGGCTCCATGGTGACCTCCGTCTTGCCGTCGTGCTAGTCTTGGTCTCATTGCACCGATATGGTAACCTTTGCCTGATGCCTCGGTACTCCTCGCCTGCGCTTGCCCCCTTGGCACCAAAGAGGAAACAAGGATGCTGCGCGCGCTGGCACCCGCCTGATCTTGATCGTCATGGCTCACGTCACGAGAGCCTCGCGAGGTTTGCCCCGCCTTGATATTTCCGCTCCTCGCGAGGCAGCCTGGTGAGGCCGCTCCCGAGGAAGTCTTGCGTCGTCCGCCTCGCGAGGCTTGGCCCCTCGCGAGGGTCTTGTATGCTTGTCGATGAAGATGGGCCGTACAGGCCTGCTAATGCAGCCACGCCGTGCACTAGTAGAAAAAGGGTCATCTGTCCCGGTTGGTAAGGGCCTTTTGTCCCGGTTGTTGAACCGGGACTAAAGGGTCGTTACTAATGCCCTAGCCCTTTAGTCCCGGTTCTTACACGAACCGGGACAGATGGGCCTCCACATGGCCGTTGCGGCTAGCCCAGGCAGGAGGGCCTTTGGTCCCGGTTGGTGACACCAACCGGTACCAAAAGGCATCCACGCGTCAGCATTTCAGTGGCTGGGTTGTTTTTGAAAGGGGGGAGGGTTTAGGGGGTAATTTAGGGTGTGTAAGCTAGCTAACAGAGAGAACTGTCCTCTCTTATTTCCGTGCTTGATTTATGAACGCTACTGCTATGCCTAAACATGGCTTAGATTAAAGTGAAGGCAACATGTGGTGCATGTCGAAAGTAATATTAATCCTAACTTGATCAAGTTTGGATTAGTACTACTTTCGACATGCACCACATGCTTGTTGCCTTCACTTCATTCCAATCCATGTTCATTTCACCCACTGATATATAATAACTCTTCATGCCCGCATCATGCATCATCATAATAACAAGTCCTACTAATCATCATCATACAACTTCTACTCGTTATTAATAACAAGTCATACAATCATCATCCTCATAGTCATCGAACCAACCCTACTTAATTGTTCTTAGCACATGATCATCAGTATTAGGTAGGACCTAAATACCCTCTTTAAGGTAAAATGGCATAAAACAATATAGACCTCGACTCCCCATTATGGAGAATGGAGATCATCCTGTCTCCAATTTTTGAGCTTCGCTTCCTTTTGCTTCCAAGAACCTCCTTGCGACTGTCCATACATTTTTCCATTCTTTGATTTTCATGTCTCCACTTCTTTTAGAAATCCGATATGGACAGTTGAGATTCGTAGGATGACCTGGTTGTATGTTCAAAACATCAAGGCTACCATTCTGATACATCAAATGAGCCACACAATCCTCTGGGATTATCTGTTGAAAAACATAGTAATAACTTCATAGTTAGCAATGATGTACTAGTTTTAGAAGTATGCAAAAGATGCACGGATGTCGTAATAGTAAGAAATCTTACCAGGGTATCTCCATAGTAGTTACCGTAGTTCAACACGTGCACTAGTGGCACGTATTGACCATAATGTGGAGGAGTTTTACAATAGATATTGTAATTCTCAAGATCAGTACAAAATCCGACCAGATGAGTTTTCTCCTTATAAGTTAACTCAGAGCCATCGGTGTAGTAGGTTCTGTCTACCATGTTCCGCACATTGTTTGAACAATCAAAATAAGCTGTCAATGAAAATAAGCTGTCAACTATTTTGAAATGAACAATATAAATTAGCTAATAACTATGTTTGAGAAACTCACATAGCGGTAGAATTGGAGGCGTATCAACAAGGACCCAAATGTCCATATTGTCTTGCTCGATGTCAGGATCACCAAGATCCATGGTGACAAGCATACCCTCATCAAAACCATACATCTTGCAGAATGCTTCCCAATTTTTGCAACCAAAATGGGTTACGCTCTCAGAATTATACAGATTTACTTCAAAATCTATATCATGACGGGTCCTTAGATGAATTTTCTTTGTTTCCATACTTTCATGTTCTTCAAAACCCATCCTCTCCAAGACGTAGCGTCTTGCATGGCATGGGATAAGCTAGTCGAATTGTAAAAGATGAAAAGTACACGTTGAAATAGTTGAAGTCGTGCTTAATTACGAAAAATAAGACTTGTCGTCGTTGCATACCGTTTCAACATCGAAGGTCTCCTCCAGCTTAATACTGACGCGCCGATCTTCATCCAGGTGAGGCCTGTCGCACAGACCTCGGTCGTCGTGGCACCAGTCACACTCCCCCGGGAGACTTTCGTCGTCCAAGTACGACATTTCCTATGTTCATAATTCAAATATTAAACGTCTACAATTAAATATATGTACTAAAAACCTAAGTTAGATCATTATTATTCATCACGGGTTGATTATCTGTTTGTCGAGTCTTTTCTTGAAAACTCTCAGCTCACGTGGTGTATACATTCGACCGTTGGTGATGGTCGCTCCTCCTTTCACGACAACAGTCGGGATTCTTCGTCCTCTCATATATATATGGTGGAACTCTCGCTCACTGATTCCTCTCAGACATTTGCGACCGTCGGTGATGGTAGCTCCTTCCTTTCATTCCCGAGTGCATTACACCAAATTGTCTAGCACACGGGAACGAAGGAGAAGCTACCCCCACGACAACAGTCGGGATTCTTCGTCCTCTCATATATGGCGGAGACTCAATAGACTTAAAGTCAACCCGAAATATCGTTTAATTATCTTTCTGAAACCGGTTCGTGGCTGGTCTCACCTCGAGGTCGGAGGGGGTCGGTGACGGGGACGACGGCGGGGATGATGGAGGGGGGCTCCTAGATTTCTGCGAAAACAAAAACCCTATAAGCTATCAACTAATCATATGCATACGCCTTGCATAGTGCTCTCCAATTTTAGCATTCAAAGTAGGAGTAGTTTTCCAATTTGAGCATTCAATAAGAAAAATCAAATCACAAAATAAAGTAGTATTCAAATTAGGATGCATTCAATTATAAGCAAAACTACATCATCTCCATGCGTCCGTACATCGTCGAATATTATCACTAATATACCTCAAATACTATCATACATATAGCATCTAGTACAGCTAGAACCGTAGCGCCCGACGGGTATCGGCGCGGGCGGTGGATACCCCAAGAGAAGGAACCATCACAGGATCATAGCTCCAGTGAGATCCCTGAAGAACCTGCCAGGTATTATCGAACCTGCACTCCAACGCAACCATGTAGCGACGGACGTGCTCGTCCTCCTCGCTGACACGGTGACGTACCACCTCCGCGGTGTCCGAAAGCCTCGGCACCATCACTGGCCCACGCGACCGCCACCAAACAAGGATCGGGTCAATGACGGGCTGGCTCCTCACCAACCTACGCCCCCCGGAAGGTAGCACCTCCCAAAACCAGCCCGGCGGAGCCCAGTCCCGGACATGGCCCCTCTGATGAAGCCGGCCTCCTCCGCTGAGTCGACAACGAGGATGCAGGATTGGCATCGTCGACGTCGATGCGGGAATAATTGCTTTAACTAAAAAAATAAACTAGTTCTATTAATTTTCTTGCTAAAAATAAACTACTTCTATAGTAAAATAAACTAGTTTTATTAAATCAATTAGTTCAACTACTAAGCACTTACTATAAATAGAATAAAGTAGTACTTACTAAAAATAAACTAGTTTAACTAGTTCTATTATTTTTCTAACTAATTCTATTAAACACTTTCTCTTCTTATTCTATGAACAAAATTACAACAGAAAAAAATCATAAAAATTCTATGAACAAGATAAAAATTCTATGAACAAAATTACAACAGGAAAAAATTATAAAAATTCTATGAAAAAATTGACATATTCTTTGCATATATATGAACACACAAACATTTGCATATTCAACAATAATATCACAAAAAATCTATGAACAGAAAAAATTCTAACTTTTGCATATTCATGTATGAAAAAATTACAACAACTCAATTAACTACACATCTAAACTACACATCCAAATTAACTACACATCTAAATTAGGAAAATTCATATGAGCTCACTAAGGGGGCGGCGATCGACGAGGAGGCAGGGCACGGGGGCGACGGTGAGGGGCGCGGCCACGGGCGACGAGGAGGCAGGGGGCGGCGACGGCGACGGTGAGGGGCGCGGCGACGGGCGACGAGGAGGCAGGGGGCGGAGGTGAGGGGCGTGGCAATGGGCGACGAGGAGGCAGGGGGCGCGGGGCGGCGACGGCGTCTGGGCGGCGCGGGACGACGTCGGAGGCAGGGCGACGACGGCGACGGCGAGGCGCAGAGGGGCAGCCTGGCGGCGTCGTCGGGGCGGGGAAATGAACTGAATGAAATATTTCACAAGTGCTAGTTATATAGACGAAGCATTGGTCCCGGTTCGTGACAGCAACCGGGACGAATGCGACCTTTGGTCCCGGTTGGTGTCATGAATCGGGACTAAGGGGGGGGGCATTGGTACCGGTTAGTGCCACGAACCGGTACCAATGCACACCTTTAGTCTCGGTTGGTGCCACGAACCGGGACCAAAGGCCTTGTGCTGCTGCGCCCGCGTCGAAAGTTTAGTCCCACCTCACTAGTTGAGAGGGGCGCGCAGTGGTTTATAAGCCCCACTGCTGCACCCCTCTCGAGCTCCTCTCCATTGCAGGCTTACGGGCCTAATTGTCACTACTATGTCTGATGGGCTTACTGGGCCTTCTGCGGGCCTGAATCCTGGCCCATCGATGGGTTTCTAGTCGTATTCAGGCCATGGTGGCCCAGTAGGTGGCATATTTTTTATTTTTTGCCTGTTTTTTGTTTTTTTGCTGTATTTATTTTGTTTTGTTTCTACTTACAACAAAAAAACTTATTTATTTTATTTTATTTTGTTTCTAATTACTTATTTATTTTACTTTATGATAATTCCTTTTGCTATTAAAGTTTCTAACAAAAAAGTTCTTTATGAAAATTCTTTTTGCTTTTAATGATTTTGAACAGAAAATACTTCGATAATTTTAGTTGCATCAATTTTATATAATTTTAGTTTCAATAATACTAGAGGTTTCTTATAATGTTTTGAACAGAAAATACTTTGTTAATTTTAGTTTCATAAATTTTATTAAAGTTTATTTTATTTTGTTTCTACTTATATATTTTAATAAAGTTTATATTATTTTGTTTCTAATTACTTATTTATTTTATTTGTTACTTTTCATGCACCATTTTTCATGCATTTACTGATTATTTTGAGCTATAAGACCCTAAAATTGAAAAGCATTTCAAATGAACTCTGAAAAGGTTGAAAGTTGGCGTGGTATCATCATTTCATCCACATAGCATGTGCAAGAAAGTTGAGAGGGTTACGGCAAAAACTGGATGCACTTCGTGTACAAAACGGACAATCTCTTTCAAAGTATCAGGATTTCATACGGAAACTCATCTGTTACAAAGGGATTTCATTTTTAAAACTTATTTGAACCCTGACTTTTTGTGTGTTCAAAATGCACCATTCAAAGCCACATCATCATTTTTCAATCCTTTCTGACTTCATTTGTTATTTTTCATGCATTTACTAATTATTTTGAGCTACAAGACCCTAAAATTGAAAAGCATTTCAAATGAACCTGAAATTGAAAAACCCTACAAATGAACTTTGAAAAGGTTGAAAGTTGGCATGGTATCATCATTTCACCCACATAGCATGTGCTAAAAAGTTGAGAGGGTCCCGGCAAAAGCTGGATGCACTTCGTGAACAAAATGGACAATCTCTTTCGAAGTATCAGGGTTTCGGAGGAAAACTCATCTGTTACAAAGGGATTTCATTTTCTTGAACTTATTTGAACTCCAGACTTTTTGTGTGTTCAAAATGCACCATTCAAAGCCACATCATCAATTTTCAACCCTTTCTGACTTCATTTGTTATTTTTCATGCAGTGACAGATTGTTTTGAGCTAAATGACCCTGAAATTGAAAAGCCCTACAAATGAGCTCTGAAAAGGTTGAAAGTTGGCTTGGTATCATCATTTCACACACATAGCATGTGCTAAAAAGTTGAGAGGGTTACGACAAAATCTGGATGCACATCGTGAACAAAATGGACAATCTCTTTCGAAGTATTAGGGTTTCGGACGAAAACTCATCAGTTACAAAGGGATTTCATTTTCTTGAACTTATTTGAACTCCAGACTATTTGTGTGTTCAGAATGAACCATTCAAAGTAGAGACTGATTTTGAATGGTGCATATTCAACACACAAAAAGTATGTAAAGATCACCAACCCCAACATAAAAAAATGAGCATAGATGCGCCTATAGAGAGAATTCAACATAAATTCATAATAAACCGGCGAGGGCGCCCTTCGGTTGGCGAGGTGGGACTGAACTCTGACCGCAACGAGGACCAACCCTTTAGTCCCGGTTTGTGGCACAAACCGGGAGTAATGGTCATGGGCCAGGGGCGAGGTGCATTGGTCTCGGTTTGTGCATGGAACCGGGACCAAAAGGTCCAGACGAACCGGGACCAATGGCCCACGTGGCCTGGCCGGCCCCCTGGGCTCACGAACCGGGACAGTTGCCTCCTTTGGTCCCGGTTCATGAGCGAACCGGGATTAATGGTATTACGAGGGCCGAACCAATGCCCTGTTTTCTACTAGTGGTGGGCCGCAGGCAGGCAAGTCTGGGACCCCCATTCCCAAAACGCCGACACAATTGATCAACAATTAATTCGATACAGAGGGAGTACATGACAACAAGTACTTACATGAGCAATCCAAAACTTCATAACCATTGTGTTAATTCTACATTTATCTAAGAGTAAATATAGATATTATAATTTCAAGCAAAGGGAGGATAAAGAAGCGAACATTTACAGTGATGCTACATAATCAAATAGCAATGAGTGTAAGTATGCTGACAAAGGGCAAGAGGTACTGACAAGAGCAATGCAGTGTCCAGTATTGTTTTGAGATCCTATGATCCTTTGAGCAAGGAGATTCATCTGAAATTAGTTTTCATACAAGAGAGAAGGTAAGGCACATGCAGAAATTTAGGAGTTCAAATTTTGAATTGATATCATAGACAGTACCTGACGCAGGGCTCTCAACAGTTCTAATAGGGGTTTGGCCAGTGGAGTAGGGGTAAAGTGTGGTATAGTTGGGCCTGTGTTTTCTATGGATGCTGATCTATCTAATTTAACATGTATCACTACCTTTTCCAAATACCTAGTTTGTACTCCTTGAGGATCTACACTCGCCCTCTTCCTTTTGGACATCTATTATGAAAGAACAACATTTGACTGGAAAAACATAGTATGACGACACATGGAATATGTATAGAAAATGGATAGGTATGGCATATACTCATATATGATGCTTAAACTAAGCAGATGGTGGTGTAAGAAAGTAGAATTAATGCAAGAGGTCATGTGCAAAATATGTGCGACCAATACAACCTTGCCAAGTTAGAGCAAGCACCTTGATGGGTGAATAAGATAGGCCATCCTCCACCATGCCAAGTTTGTTAGCCAGTGGATTGTTCCGCAATATTCCTCTCGTGCGCCCATTCTCATATTCAGTTTGATAATGTTCAATACCTGACATGCATGAAAACATAAAAACAAGTGAGATTATCTTTGTAATGCAGAAGTGATTCTAATCCAATACTGCCTCCCTGTAAACCCCTTTATGCTATCTCTGCAATTCTTCTAAGAGATGCCATGCATGCTGTAATTTGGTGTGTGCAGTAATATAATGTAGCCTACTACTCAAAATATGAGAGCTCCAGAAGTGATGATACTTCGCAGATGATAGCTTCAACATATAGTAGAGAAGAACAAGTCGACCTGACCTGACAGATTCAAAATATACTAAGGGAGAACAACTCGACCTGACCAGTCGACCGCAAATGTCTCTGCTACTCTTCCCAACAAGGAACATACTTATTAAAGAAGAGAAGATGATCATCTTAAAGAAGAGCAGAAGAGCAAGCTGATTGAAGATATTACAAGTCTTTCTATACAATGTCTATTGCCCACCCATGATGAACCAGAGCACACAGAGAAATATTATTCCTTCCGGTCTCTCCATATGTGGCTCACATGCATTTCGAAACTAAAGTAGGAACATTTAGCTGACCAATTAAACATGTCTTAGTTTTACTAATATCAACATAATATCATATTTGAATTTGTACAACTAAGCTTGTTTAGCTCGATGGGTGGAGCAGTGCTATTACGACACGAACCACGTAGGCTGATTGTGGTCATCATAAAATGGGGAAACCATAAGCATGATGAGTATAGTGTTGACCGTGGCAGTGGGATGGCAGATCTGAAGCTGCAAACCGCACAAAGGGTAGTTAGCAACCGATGTTTGATTTGAAATAACAACTAAGATTTGGTATGGACAAGAAAGTACAGTCAACAAGTGACAAAGAAATGCAATTATGTTGTCTCTCTATATGTCACGACATGCATTTGGAAACTCAAGTGGGACCTTTAGCTAACCAATTAAATGTGTCTGTTAACTAATATCAGTACCATATCACAATCATATTTGAACAACTAAGCTTTGGAATTTTGAGTGTTGTGTTGTTTAGCTTGAAGGGTGGAGTAATGCTAGTACGACAGAAATCACCTACGTAGATCATAGTGGAGTAGATAAAAGAGGAAAACCCTAAGAATCAAGAGTTAAATCAGGAAAGTGGAACTAGCTGGACCAGTGGGTGGCGCACATGCTTTTCGAAACGAATATAGGAACATTAGGTGACCAATTAAACATTCTCTGTTTTAGTAATATGAGCATCATATCAGATTCGTATTTGAACAACTAAGCATTGGAATTATGAGTGGCATGTTGTTTCGCTTGATGGGTTGAGGTCTTGAGGAGCAGTGCTAGCACGCCACGGAGCACCTACGATGATGGTATAAAGGGGGGAAACCATAAGCTTTACGAGTATAGTGACCGTGCCATGGCGGATCTGAAGGTGCAAACAGGGCAGAGCTACTTCGCAACCAATGTTTGCTTTCAACTAGCCACTACGATTTGGTACGGACAAGAAAAGTACAGTAAACAATTTACGATCTATTTTCCGGGTGAGATCAATAACTTAAGCACATATGAAAGAGTACCACGTCTCTTGCGACGCCGTGTAGGCCCCTGCTGATATGTTGAGGGTGCTGCGGGTGCGATGGCTGTCAACGACGCAGAAAAAGACTTTAGATGGCGGGTCGGGGGATAAGTCATGTTGCCGTGGATGAGGCGGTCGTAGGAGCGACAACGACAAGGTGGACGACGGCGCCGATGAAGCGAGAGGACACGATGAAAGGACCATGGTCCCCGCCGTGGATGAGAGGCGTCCATCTCTTGTAGTGGACGACAAGGTAGGGGTAGCGGCTCCCGCAAGGTGGGGGATGGGGTGGTGGACGCAGGAGGCTGGCCGCAGTGGGGAGGTTATTGTGGCGCTGACGATGTATGAGTGGGGAAATGGAGGGGGAGGGGGGATCTCAAACTTTGGGGCGCACTTGTCTAAAATGTGGGAAAGTTACGAACATATCCCCCATTTAAAATTTCGGACATCACGTCGGTTGGGGATAGGACGGTAATCTCGCATCTCCTAAATATTTGCCGGTAGCGATTTCAGGCGAGGAGAGGGTGTTTTTCCACCCACGGTTGGCGCCCACGATGTATGAATGGGGCTGACAGGTAGGGCGGTTGAGTCAGTCTGAGGGAAGTTACACATCTGCCCCTATTTAAAATATTTGCCTACATCGATTTCGGACGAGGAGAGTTTGTTTTGCCGCCCACCGTGTATGAATGGGGAAATGGAGGGAGAGACACATGTATTTCGGACGAGCATGAATCAAATGTCTTTTGCTGCCCACGTTTGGCGCCCACCGTGTCTGAATGGGCTTAGAGGCGGTCGTGTCACGTATGATTGAAGTTACTTGTCTACCCCTATCGACAGCAGTGTAAATCCGGTCGATTAGGATGTCAAGTGTCAGGGGTAGACAATAATTTCCATCTCGCAAACACTTGCTCTGGGCAGCCCACAAATGATAGTGGGTGTTTAGCCGCTTCATTCAAAACTTGGGAGAATTAGCATTCACGTTTACCTTGGGCCCTGACAACTAAATTCAAATCCAATTTGTATTTGATTACGAATATCCATAGATAATTCTACGTTTTTTTTATTTATTTCTTCAAAACCACGTCAAAGATTTATTCCACCTTTATATATGATTATGATTTAGAAATGCCGTGATCTTCGAATTCAGTAGGTTGGATATGAAGGAAATATGCCCTAGAGGCAATAATAAAGTATTATTTATTTCCTTGTATCATGATAAATGTTTATTATTCATGCTAGAATTGTATTAACCGGAAACATAATACATGTGTGAATATATAGACAAACAGAGTGTCACTAGTATGCCTCTACTTGACTAGCTCGTTAATCAAAGATGGTTATGTTTCCTAGCCATAGACATAAGTTGTCATTTGATTAACGAGATCACCTCATTAGGAGAATGACGTGATTGACTTGACCCATTCCGTTAGCTTAGCACTCGATCGTTTAGTATGTTGCTATTGCTTTCTTCATGACTTATACATGTTCCTATGACTATGAGATTATGCAACTCCCGTTTACCGGAGGAACACTTTGTGTGCTACCAAACGTCACAACGTAAATGGGTGATTATAAAGGTGCTCTACAGGTGTCTCCAAAGGTACTTGTTGGGTTGGCGTATTTCGAGATTAGGATTTGTCACTCCAATTGTCGGAGAGGTATCTCTGGGCCCACTCGGTAATGCACATCACTATAAGCCTTGCAAGCATTGTGACTAATGAGTTAGTTGCGGGATGATGTGTTACGGAACGAGTAAAGAGACTTGCCGGTAACGAGATTGAACTAGGTATCGAGATACCGACGATCAAATCTCGGGCAAGTAACATATCGGTGACAAAGAGAACAACGTATGTTGTTATGCGGTCTGACCGATAAAGATCTTCGTAGAATATGTGGGAGCCAATATGGGCATCCAGGTCCTGCTATTGGTTATTGACCGGAGACGTGTCTCGGTCATGTCTACATAGTTCTCGAACCCGTAGGGTCTGCACGCTTAACGTTACGATGACAGTTTTATTGAGTTTTGATGTACCGAAGGAGTTCGGAGTCCTGGATGAGATCGGGGTTATGACGAGGAGTCTCGAAATGGTCGAGACGTAAAAATCGATATATTGGACGACTATATTCGGACTTCGGAAAGGTTCCGAGTGATTCGGGTATTTTTCGGAGTACCGGAGAGTTACGGGAATTCGTATTGGGCCTTAATGGGCCATACGGGAAAGGAGAGAAAGGCCTCAAAAGGTGGCCGCACCCCTCCCCATGGTCTGGTCCGAATTGGACTAGGGAAAGGGGGCGCACCCTTCCTTCTTTCTCCTTCCCCCTTCCCTTCTCCTACTCCCACAAGGAAAGGAGGAGTCCTACTCCCGGTGGGAGTAGGACTCCCCCCTATGGCGCGCCTCTCCCCTTGGCCGGATGCCTCCCCCTTGCTCCTTTATATACGGGGGCAGGGGGGCACCCCAGAGACACAACAATTGATCCTTGAGATCTCTTAGCCGTGTGCGGTGCCCCCCTTCACCATATTACACCTCGATAATACCGTTGCGGAGCTTAGGCGAAGCCCTGCGTCGGTGGAACATCATCATCGTCACCACGCCGTCGTGCTGACGAAACTCTCCCTCAACACTCGGCTGGATCGGAGTTCGAGGGACGTCATCGAGCTGAACGTGTGTAGAACTCGAAGGTGCCGTACGTTCGGTACTTGATCGATCGGATCGTGAAGACGTACGACTACATCAACCGCGTTGTGATAACGCTTCCGCTGTCGGTCTACGAGGGTACATGGACAACACTCTCCCCTCTCGTTGCTATGCATCACCATGATCTTGCGTGTGCGTAGGAATTTTTTTGAAATTACTACGTTCCCAACAGTGGCATCCGAGCCTGGTTTTATGCGTTGATGTTATGCACGAGTAGAACACAAGTGAGTTGTGGGCGATATAAGTCATACTGCTTACCAGCATGTCATACTTTGGTTCGGCGGTATTGTGAGATGAAGCGGCCCGGACCGACATTACGCGTACGCTTACGCGAGACTGGTTTCACCGTTGCGAGCACTCGTTGCTTAAAGGTGACCGGCGGGTGTCTGTCTCTCTCACTTTAGTTGAACCAAGTGTGGCTACGCCCGGTCCTTGCGAAGGTTAAAACAGCACCAACTTGACAAACTATCGTTGTGGTTTTGATGCGTAGGTAAGAACGGTTCTTGCTAAGCCCGTAGCAGCCACGTAAAATATGCAACAACAAAGTAGAGGACGTCTAACTTGTTTTTGCAGGGCATGTTGTGATGTGATATGGTCAAGACATGATGTGATATAATGTGTTGTATGAGATGATCATGTTTTGTAACCAAGTTATTGGCAACTGGCAGGAGCCATATGGTTGTCGCTTTATTGTATGAGATGCAATCGCCATGTAATAGTTTTACTTTATCACTAAGCGGTAGCGATAGTCGTAAAAGCAATAAGTTGGCGAGACGACAACGATGCTACGATGGAGATCAAGGTGTCGCGCCGGTGACGATGGTGATCATGACGGTGCTTCGGAGATGGAGATCACAAGCACGGTGCTTCGGAGATGGAGATCACAAGCACAAGATGATGATGGCCATATCATATCACTTATATTGATTGCATGTGATGTTAATCCTTTATGCATCTTATCTTGCTTTGTTTGACGGTAGCATTATAAGATGATCCTTCACTAAATTATCAAAGTATAAGTGTTCTCCCTGAGTATGCACCATTGCGAAAGTTCTTCGTGCTGAGACACCACGTGATGATCGGGTGTGATAGGCTCTACGTTCAAATACAACGGGTGCAAAATAGTTGCACACGCGGAATACTCAGGTTAAACTTGACGAGCCTAGCATATAACAGATATGGCCTCGGAACACGGAGACTGAAAGGTCGAGCGTGAATCATATAGTAGATATGATCAACATAGTGATGTTCACCATTGAAACTACTCCATCTCACGTGATGATCGGACATGGTTTAGTTGATATGGATCACGTGATCACTTAGAGGATTAGAGGGATGTCTATCTAAGTGGGAGTTCTTAAGTAATATGATTAATTGAACTTGAATTTATCATGAACTTAGTACCTGGTAGTATTTTGCTTGTCTATGTTAATTGTAGATAGATGGCCCGTGCTGTTGTTCCGTTGAATTTTAATGCGTTTCTTGAGAAAGCAAAGTTGAAAGATGATGGTAGCAATTACACGGACTGGGTCCGTAACTTGAGGATTATCCTCATTGCTGCATAGAAGAATTACGTCCTGGAAGCACCGCTGGGTGCCAGGCCTGCTGCAGGAGCAACACCAGATGTTATGAACGTCTGGCAGAGCAAAGCTGATGACTACTCGATAGTTCAGTGTGCCATGCTTTACGGCTTAGAACCGGGTCTTCAACGACGTTTTGAACGTCATGGAGCATATGAGATGTTCCAGGAGTTGAAGTTAATATTTCAAGCAAATGCCTGAATTGAGAGATATGAAGTCTCCAATAAGTTCTTCAGCTGCAAGATGGAAGAGAATAGTTCTGTCAGTGAGCATATACTCAAAATGTCTGGGTATAACAATCACTTAATTCAACTGGGAGTTAATCTTCCGGATGATAGCGTTATTGACAGAATTCTTCAATCACTGCCACCAAGCTACAAGAGCTTCGTGATGAACTATAATATGCAAGGGATGAGTAAGACAATTCCCGAGCTCTTCGCAATGCTAAAGGCTGCGGAGGTAGAAATCAAAAAGGAGCATCAAGTGTTGATGGTCAATAAGACCACCAGTTTCAAGAAAAAGGGTAAAGGGAAGAAGAAAGGGAACTTCAAGAAGAACAACAAACAAGTTGCTGCTCAGGAGAAGGAACCCAAGTCTGGACCTAAGCCTGAAACTGAGTGCTTCTACTGCAAGCAAACTGGTCACTGGAAGCGGAACTGCCCAAAGTATTTGGCGGATAAGAAGGATGGCAAGGTGAACAAAGGTATATGTGATATACATGTTATTGATGTGTACCTTACTAATGCTCGCAGTAGCACCTGGGTATTTGATACTGGTTTTGTTGCTAATATTTGCAACTCGAAACAGGGGCTACGGATTAAGGGAAGATTGGCTAAGGACGAGGTGACGATGCGCGTGGGAAATGGTTCCAAAGTCGATGTGATCGCGGTCGGCACGCTACCTCTACATCTACCTTCGGGATTAGTTTTAGACCAAAATATTTGTTATTTGGTGCCAGCGTTGAGCATGAACATTATATCTGGATCTTGTTTGATGCGAGACGGTTATTCATTTCAATCAGAGAATAATGGTTGTTCTATTTATATGAGTAATATCTTTTATGGTCATGCACCCTTGAAGAGTGGTCTATTTTTGTTGAATCTCGATAGTAATGATACACATATTCATAATATTGAAACCAAAAGATGCAGAGTTGATAATGATAGTGCAACTTATTTGTGGCACTGCCGTTTAGGTCATATCGGTGTAAAGCGCATGAAGAAACTCCATACTGATGGACTTTTGGAACCACTTGATTATGAATCACTTGGTACTTGCGAACCGTGCCTCATGGGCAAGATGACTAAAACACCGTTCTCCGGAACTATGGAGAGAGCAACAGATTTGTTGGAGATCATACATACAGATGTATGTGGTCCGATGAATGTTGAGGCTCGTGGCGGACATCGTTATTTTCTCACCTTCAGAGATGATTTAAGCAGATATGGGTATATCTACTCAATGAAACATAAGTCTGAAACATTTGAAAAGTTCAAAGAATTTCAGAGTGAAGTTGAAAATCATCGTAACAAGAAAATAAAGTTTCTACGATCAGATCGTGGAGGAGAATATTTGAGTTACGAGTTTGGTCTACATTTGAAACAATGCGGAATAGTTTCGCAACTCACGCCACCCGGAACACCACAGCGTAATGGTGTGTCCGAACGTCGTAATCGCACTTTACTAGATATGGTGCGATCTATGATGTCTCTTACTGATTTACCGCTATCGTTTTGGGGTTATGCTTTAGAGACGGCTGCATTCATGTTAAATAGGGCACCATCAAAATCCGTTGAGACGACGCCTTATGAACTGTGGTTTGGCAAGAAACCAAAGTTGTCGTTTCTTAAAGTTTGGGGCTGCGATGCTTATGTGAAGAAACTTCAACCTGATAAGCTCGAACCCAAATCGGAGAAATGTGTCTTCATAGGATACCCAAAGGAGACTGTTGGGTATACCTTCTATCACAGATCCGAAGGCAAAACTTTTGTTGCTAAATTCGGAAATTTTCTAGAGAAGGAGTTTCTCTCGAAAGAAGTGAGTGGGAGGAAAGTAGAACTTGATGAGGTAACTATACCTGCTCCCTTATTGGAAAGTAGTTCATCACAGAAACCGGTTTCTGAGACACCTACACCAATTAGTGAGGAAGTTAATGATGAGGATCATGAAACTTCAGATCAAGTTATTACTGAACCTCATAGATCAACCAGAGTAAGATCCGCACCAGAGTGGTACGGTAATCCTGTTCTGGAAGTTATGTTACTAGACCATGACGAACCTACGAACTATGAAGAAGCGATGGTGAGCCCAGATTCCGCAAAATGGCTTGAGCCCATGAAATCTGAGATGGGATCCATGTATGAGAACAAAGTATGGACTTTGGTTGACTTTCCCAATGATCGGCAAGCCATTGAAAATAAATGGATCTTCAAGAAGAAGACTGACGCTGATGGTAATGTTACTGTCTATAAAGCTCGACTTGTTGCGAAAGGTTTTCGACAAGTTCGAGGGATTGACTACGATGAGACCTTCTCACCCGTAGCGATGCTTAAGTCTGTCCGAATCATGTTAGCAATTGCCGCATTTTATGATAATGAAATTTGGCAAATGGATGTCAAAACTGCATTCCTGAATGGATTTCTGGAAGAAGAGTTGTATATGATGCAACCAGAAGGTTTTGTCGATCCAAAGGGAGCTAACAAAGTGTGCAAGCTCTAGCGATCCATTTATGGACTGGTGCAAGCCTCTCGGAGTTGGAATAAACGCTTTGATAATGTGATCAAAGCATTTGATTTTATACAAACTTTTGGAGAAGCCTGTATTTACAAGAAAGTGAGTGGGAGCTCTGTAGCATTTCTGATATTATATGTGGATGACATATTACTGATTGGATATGATATAGAATTTCTGGATAGCATAAAGGGATACTTGAATAAGAGTTTTTCAATGAAAGACCTCGGTGAAGCTGCGTATATATATTGGGCATCAAGATCTATAGAGATAGATCAAGACGCTTAATTGGACTTTCACAAAGCACATACCTTGACAAAGTTTTGAAGAAGTTCAAAATGGATTAAGCAAAGAAAGGATTCTTGCCTGTGTTTCAAGGTGTGAAGTTGAGTAAGACTCAATGCCCGACCACTGCAGAAGATAGAGAGAAGATGAAAGATGTCCCCTATGCTTCAGCCATAGGCTCTATCATGTATGCAATGCTGTGTACCAGACCTGATGTATGCCTTGCTATAAGTCTAGCAGGAAGGTACCAAAGTAATCCAGGAGTGGATCACTGGACAGCGGTCAAGAACATCCTGAAATACCTGGAAAGGACTAAGGATATGTTTCTCGTATATGTAGGTGACAAAGAGCTCATCGTAAATGGTTACGTTGATGCAAGCTTTGACACTGATCCGGACGATTCTCAATCGCAAACCGGATACGTATTTACATTGAACGGTGGAGCTGTCAGTTGGTGCAGTTCTAAACAAAGCGTCGTGGCGGGATCTACATGTGAAGCGGAGTACATAGCTGCTTCGGAAGCAGCAAATGAAGGAGTCTGGATGAAGGAGTTCATATCCGATCTAGGTGTCATACCTAGTGCATCGGGTCCTATGAAAATCTTTTGTGACAATACTGGTGCAATTGCCTTGGCAAAGGAATCCAGATTTCACAAGAGAACCAAGTACATCAAAAGACGCTTCAATTCCATCCGGGATTTAGTCCAGGTGGGAGACATAAAAATTTGCAAGATACATACGGATCTGAATGTTGCAGACCCGTTGACTAAGCCTCTTCCATGAGCAAAACATGATCAGCACCAAGGCTCCATGGGTGTAAGAATCATTACTGTGTAATCTAGATTATTGACTCTAGTGCAAGTGGGAGACTGAAGGAAATATGCCCTAGAGGCAATAATAAAGTATTATTTATTTCCTTGTATCATGATAAATGTTTATTATTCATTCTAGAATTGTATTAACCGGAAACATAATACATGTGTGAATATATAGACAAACAGAGTGTCACTAGTATGCCTCTACTTCACTAGCTCGTTAATCAAAGATGGTTATGTTTCCTAGCCATAGACATAAGTTGTCATTTGATTAACGAGATCACCTCATTAGGAGAATGACGTGATTGACTTGACCCATTCCGTTAGCTTAGCACTCGATCGTTTAGTATGTTGCTATTGCTTTCTTCATGACTTATACATGTTCCTATGACTATGAGATTATGCAACTCCCGTTTACCGGAGGAACACTTTGTGTGCTACCAAATGTCACAACGTAAATGGGTGATTATAAAGGTGCTCTACAGGTGTCTCCAAAGGTACTTGTTGGGTTGGCGTATTTCGAGATTAGGATTTGTCACTCCAATTGTCGGAGAGGTATCTCTGGGCCCACTCGTTAATGCACATCACTATAAGCCTTGCAAGCATTGTGACTAATGAGTTAGTTGCGGGATGATGTGTTACGGAACGAGTAAAGAGACTTGCCGGTAACGAGATTGAACTAGGTATCGAGATACCGACAATCAAATCTCGGGCAAGTAACATACCGGTGACAAAGGGAACAACGTATATTGTTATGCGGTCTGACCGATAAAGATCTTCGTAGAATATGAGGGAGCCAATATGGGCATTCAGGTCCCGCTATTTGTTATTGACCGGAGACGTGTCTCGGTCATGTCTACATAGTTCTCGAACCCGTAGGGTCCGCACGCTTAACGTTACGATGACAGTTTTATTGAGTTTTGATGTACCGAAGGAGTTTGGAGTCCCGGATGAGATTGGGGATATGACGAGGAGTCTCGAAATGGTCGAGATGTAAAAATCGATATATTGGACGACTATATTCGGACTTCGGAAAGGTTCCGAGTGATTCGGGTATTTTTCGGAGTACCGGAGAGTTACGGGAATTCGTATTGGGCCTTAATGGGCCATACGGGAAAAGAGAGAAAGGCCTCAAAAGGAGGCCGCACCCCTCCCCATGGTCTGGTCCGAATTGGACTAGGGAAAGGGGGCGCACCCTTCCTTCTTTCTCCTTCCCCCTTCCCTTCTCCTACTCCCACAAGGAAAGGAGGAGTCCTACTCCCGGTGGGAGTAGGACTCCCCCCTATGGCGCGCCTCTCCCCTTGGCCGGCTGCCTCCCCCTTGCTCCTTTATATACGGGGGCAGGGGGGCACCCCAGAGACACAACAATTGATCCTTGAGATCTCTTAGCCATGTGCGGTGCCCCCCTCCACCATATTACACCTCGATAATACCGTTGCGGAGCTTAGGCGAAGCCCTGCGTCGGTGGAACATCATCATCGTCACCACGCCGTCGTGCTGACGAAACTCTCCCTCAACACTCGGCTGGATCGGAGTTCGAGGGACGCCATCGAGCTGAACGTGTGTAGAACTCGGAGGTGTCGTACGTTCGGTACTTGATCGGTCGGATCGTGAAGACGTACGACTACATCAACCGCGTTGTGATAACGCTTCCGCTGTCGGTCTACGAGGGTACGTGGACAACACTCTCCCCTCTCGTTGCTATGCATCACCATGATCTTGCATGTGCGTAGGAAATTTTTTGAAATTACTACGTTCCCCAACAGGATACACTTTGAGTCAAATAGTTATTTCATCCAATACAATATGCTCACATGAAAAACAGTTCACCTTATGTCAATCATACAAGTACTGAATATTACCTCGCCTAAAAAATCCGGATCATTACAACACATGGACAATATAGGGGGTCTTACAACATAATCCATTCAGAGACATGACACAACATGCAAGTATAATAATCTAATGACAATTTCAACTGGTATTTAAAGAAGAACTGGGATTACCCTGGGCTTCAGATGGAGAAATAGAAGGACCTCCTCCGTCTCCAAATGGAACATTCTTACTTCCTCCAATTCTTGGGTTGCTTGCATAATGCGTGTAGCTAATTGCATAATTTCCAGCCTCAAGATCAAGATTACCTCATTCATGGAAGCCACACCATCTCTTTCTGCCTCTAGTAGAGCCTCAAGAACTATAATATCTGTGCTCAGACTGCTCTCCGGCGATGTTGCCTCTGAACTGCTACCATCTGGTAACATGGATGGCGCACTGCTTCCACAAATAGATTCTGGGGTTGTACATTGTGTCCTAGTGTGAACGACATCCTAAAAGGTTTCCGCTGGACATAAGTAAGAGATAGTTATCGCATGATCCAGGCAGTAAGCTTACATGGTAAACGACATAAGTATTATTTCCAAGCATGGCGAGATATATTTAAATGGTTCAAAGCAGCATCAGATGAAAAGAAATTAAAATGCTAAGATGCAACTAGGGATGTAAGTGGAGAATAAACGACATCTGCCAGTCCCATCTAGTTAGTTTTTGCTAGCTCCCTAGTTCATTTTCCTCAAAAAACAAAAACTCTTTTGAACTATCATACCACTAGTGGACTTTAATCGGGATTAAACGGGACCCAGTTGACATCCCTAGTTGAAAGGGAGTGTACCACCACTATATTTATTTGCCAAGGCATCTAAGCAGTTGAAATAATCTGAGAAAGCACTTAACAGTGTGGCCTCATATAAACGACGAAGACAGTCTTGTGATGAAGTTCATAGGAAAAGTTAAGGACTCAAATGAACTAGGCATGCATTTCTTTACAATAGTATAGCAGACACTTCTCACATATTGGCCAACTTAGGTATAGCCTAACAAGTAACAAACAAGCATTTGAATCAAGCAATGCAGACAACTGAACTATTTGTAATCTGTAGGATTACAGGTTGAGGGCACAAGCCAAGAAAGAAGCCCACATGCATTACATTTCACATGTACTAAAACACACTGGCTTACCATATGTTGCTGTGAAGCCTCGCTGCTGTTGCAATGTTCTTTGAATATATCGTTAGCATCCCGTGGTTGCAAATCTAGTTGTTGTAGTTTATTCTGCACCCTCTATTTAGGTAAAATTAATTTTAGTCACATGCACTAGTTCAAATTGATATTCAATGGTTCATCTAAACTAATGAAAGAAGGGTGTGTGCTTGATGGGGTTGGCAGATCCATAATTAATAGAAGCATCAAATTAGTCATGCAGCCTGGGAAGATCAAGAACGCACAAAAAGTAATGAACAGATGCTCGGAGTAGTGATGTAATAGCTAGCATCATAAAATGTAGGGTAAAACAAACAAAAAGCAGCGGAACCACATGCTAGTTTGCTTATGTGTAATTAAGCATAGAGAACATGAAACAGTCTGATGGAACCAGCAGGTGGCATCAGAACAACACCATTATCATAAATATGGCATGCAAGAAGTAAAATAGTAGGCAATGATATCTAGGAAGTACAGTAATACTTAGGACAAAACTAAAGCATTGTAACTATATGTGCACTGGTTTGTAATTTAGCACATGTAACATGTACACTGCCAGAAGTATGGACCTACAGGTGCAAGCAGAATAACACGTCTCATGAAAAATTGAATGATGCCCTGAAGAAATTCAAAGGTGCGGTGCTTATTCTAAGAAAGTGAACATAGGCGCCGGCCGTTGGGTAATAGTACTTGATTCACGATGGCGTATGGGTATCGTTGTCATACTTGATAGATAAGGATCATCGATGGTGCTCGTGTTACGATTGAGTTTGGGCCGGCTGTCGCCGTTGCTGAAGCGGCTCTGGTGCTTCAGTTGCGGCGCCTGTCGACATACAAGAAAGCTCATCTGTGGTAAATGAACAGTTCCACGATAAAGAGAAAAACCGAAGGAGTACAAATCAAAATAATCGGATGAGGCTGCGGCGTCAGTAAAGCAGGGACGGTGGAGTTGAATATGGCGTCCATGGAGCGGGTCTAGTGCAGTGGACGAAGGCGTCGGCGGGCGCGGCGTACAGTGCTTTCGGTGAGGCGGATCTGTTGCGGCAGACGAGGGCTTGTATGAAGGGCCAGTGATAGGGCAGATGAGGGAGTTAGTGAAGGGCCTAAACTGTGGTGGACGAGGGCACCGGTTAAGCAGATCCGGTGTGGTGGACCATGATGGCGGTCAAGGAGATCTGGAGCGGTGGACAAGCCAGTCGCTGAAGCGGCTCGGGTGAAGTGGTGAGTTGGCAGTTGGGGGTTCCAAGGTGCGGAAGGTAGATCCGGCGGGGTGTGAGGTCCACCGCTGCGGTGGAGGACTAGATTCGGAGGCTTGGCGTGGTTGGGGGTTCAGGGAGGGGAAGGGGAGGGGCTCTGGGGAAGAATGTTGGGGGCAAAGAGGGGAAAAACAATGGAGTTACCAAAGCAGCCCTTTTCCGTTCATGTGGCAGGGGTAAAACAGGATCGTAGGGTTAAACTTTCGGGCGCAAGATATTTTGATGTGAGTGGGAAGTTTGAAAGCTTTTGGCACCTGAAATTAAGTGTTCTGCTCTTGTACGGCCGACTATGATATCATGCCCGAGAATTTATTTGTTTTGCACGCAAAAAAGTGCAAGTTTTGAAAATCAATGTCTCCAACTCGAAACTTGGATTGTCCATTCAATTCAAATATGGATCATTGAGCTAGTACAAGAAAATACCATCATACAATCCAATTCAAATGAAATTCCAAATGTGTTTATCCTAAATATGATGACAAAAGAAAAAATGTGTATGTGTATGAATAAAGTGTATGATTATAAAGTTTGAACCTACCCGTATGTGTATATCTCTAGGTTTGATATATGAATTTGAAATCATGAAATCCCGGCTTAAAAATGTACCTCCGTTTAAATGAATTACAAAAGCTAATGATGGAGTCGAATTCCAAAATTCCAATCTTAGGTTTGTAATTCAGGTACTTCAAGCTATATCACGCATGTTCAAAAGTATTGTTATCTCATAGTCCAACTGTGAAACAAATTGATCAAGCATGAGTGCACACACTATTGACCATATATATCTCAATTACGCTAAAGTCCCTCAAATATAGACACCTCACTCTTTATCTGAAGCCAACCCCCCCCCCCCGCCCCCACACACAAGTCGTTCTCTCCCCCGGACACGAACACACGAGCACATTAACACCCCCTCTCTTCTAAAGTCCGGACCCCAATATAGGTCTCTATCATTTTGTCTCTCAGGCATGCACACATCTCTTCCCCCCACTCTCTAGGTCTCCCGGCATCTCTCTTTCCCAAGCACACGCACTATGTAGAGTGTATCTTTCCCATACACACAAAACGTCGCCCCCAAACGTCTATCTCCCTAGTTATGTGGTTCTCGCACACTTACCTCACACACCACCCCCACTGCAAACAAGCACACTTTGTCTCCTTGTGCACCACTCTCCTCTTTCTATCTCTCCCACATGTGGACCCGCCCCAGCTCCTTCCCTGTATACATATATGCCGTGACTCTTTCCATAGCTCCCTAATGTATCATCATTCTCAATCTCGCATGTTGTTCTCTACACCATCTATTCTAGATCTCTCATGAAGTCCCTATCACACACACGATGATTCGCTTCCCTTGCGTCTCTGTACATAGGCCACTTTCGAACAACATCAACATTGTCTCCCTATCTATACGCCACTTGTGCACACAAACGACCCCTCTCTTCCTCTCTCTCTCTCCATCGCTAGCTCTCTCTCTGTCTCTCGCTCTCACACCCCTCTCCCACACACACTCGATCTCTCTTCCAAATAGTCTGCTCCCCACCCGCACCCATGCTATCCCGCTACTACACATGCCTTTGTCTCTCTTTGACACACATGTCACACCATTCCCCCTTCCCTATACTAGGTTTACATCATTAGTGGTCTCTCTACTCCACATATGCACACTCCCTCTCACACAAACACGCGCACAAACACACATAGACACGCACAAACACACACAGACACGCACAAACACCCATCTATCTGGATCCTTCTTTTAAGACACACACCCTTGCATATTCTCTCCAACTCTAGGTATGTATATATCCCCCCTCTCTCTAGCTCAGATGCACACCAATATTCTCCATCTCTCTAACTCACACATCTCTCCCCATGTCCGCATGTGTATCTCACACACTCACTCTCTGATTATGTCTATGTGTCTCCACGTTACACAACACAAAGCCCCATGTACATGTCTCTCTCTATCCTCCACACACAGAGACACAAAGAATCTCTTATCATTGCCTCAGTCTCTACACATATCACACATGCACACTGTCTCTCTCTCGCACACACGCTCAACAAAGGTTTTCCCGTGAATAACTTACCGTCTATTCAGCAACAGTCATGTCAGTACGGAAAACACGAGACGTGAAAAAGAATAAATCTACACGTGCGTAGACCACCTAGTATGACTACTAGGACTAAAGCAAGCCGAAAGTGCGCCGTCATCACCCCCTCCTTATCGGCGACGGGAAAACCTTTGTTTTAGACGGTCGAGAAGTCATTGTGCTAAGGCCCCACATGTTGAGCCGTTGAATAGAATGTAGATCCAAGTTTACGAAAACAAGTATCGATAATACGTTTGTATCTCCATACTTATATTTCTTCTCTTATAAAAAAACTGAGTTGGTGATGATGGTACGCGTGCCATCTTGCAATATAGACCGCTCGATCTATATCTGACGGATATAAATTAAACTAAAAGATACCCGCACCTCTCTCCACATTTGCAGACAAGGCCTTCCCTCATTCATCCTTATCTCCAACAACCTCATTGTTGAGAAATTAAAAAAGGAAGCCTCTGGAACAAACTGGCATGGTGGTCGCTGCCGGCGTCGTCCATCCCCATGCCTTCGCTCATTCCGACCACCAATCACCATCACGCCCCACTCCTCTTCACCTTATCTCCTCTTTCTCGAGATATCATTAGTTTTTACACATGGGATTACTCCCGCATGGGTCAATCACAATAGGTGTTTTATAAAAAAATGCATCTTGATGTTCCATGCAATGCATGGACATCTTGCTAGTACTCCTACAGAAGACTTAGTTGGTGATGATGGTGTGTCTGCCATCCATCATTTCTAACCATTAGATCTACATCTAACGATTGGGAGGTAAGTTGTTGCCTTTTCTCACCAACATCCCACTTCTCTACCAATTTGCAGAAAAACCCATAATTAGTATCTAAAACCAACCACATCCCTCCCTCACCTCACCAAAACAACCCAAGGAATATATTCCGATTGAAACATAATATATCTCTAGTGATATATGTATATCAAAATTAGAGTGTTTTCTATCAAGTTTGTGAATAAGTATTATTCTAATTATGATCCGTTGCAACGCACGTGAACAGTGCTAGTATTTCCAACCATGCAAAAAATGCTAGTGTTTCCATAGTTTCGAGTCTTCCATCAAGATATTAGTCACTCATTGTTGATATTTAGTTTCAATCACGTACACATAGGCACTATGTAACTAGCCTTGCTTATTGGCTTCCAAAGCTTAACTTTCACTCCTACTTACAGTATGTAGAGTATTTAACAAAAAACTACCACTTTCAACCAGCCCTAGGAAGAAACTATTGCATAAAAAATAGCAAAAACATACCCAAAATTTCTTAATCCGCACCAAAAAACTACTACCTAGTGCCGATTAGGCTCATTTAAACCCGTTTATGACAGGGTTGGCCCACACGTATGTGCTGACGAGCCAGCTTAAACCAACACATTATGTTTGACCGTTGACACGAGGGACCCACATCTAACCTTCTATCATGTTATTCCTCCTCAAATCATTATTTTTCCTGAACATTACTTCAAACAGTACTGATGTGTGTTCTTCGGTGGCGCCGGTGATGAGCGAGTCGGCCGCCTCTCCACCGGATGGGCCAGACGTCGCGCTGGCCTCCGCATGGGTTGGCTGGCTGGCCCGAGCATGACTCACGCGCGAGAAAGCTGCCGCCCTGGCCTTCGCTCGAGCCATATGGCTGGCCTTAGTGCGGCGCGCGGGAGCAAGCCCCCGCACCGACGTGCCAACCTAGCTAGCAAACCTTGCAGACAAGAAGCTGGATGCATCCAGCAGGGTGTGTGCTATCTTGGGTAACTAGCAGCCGTGAGCGCCGGATGGAGTTGGTATCCGGGCTGCCGCAAGATGGGCTCCGCACCGCCGGTTTTGACCTTGCCTTCTGCCGGCGGTGGTATCTGCATCCCATGGCTGAGGATGACTAGGTGGACGGGCCGGAGGTAGGAGGTCACTCGAGGATTTTTTGTCCAGACTGACATGTAGGTCCCACAAGTCATAACACCTAACTTGCCGGTCGAATAGAAGGCGTTGACTTAAGGGGCGACATGCTTTGAAACGTGCCTATAACGGCACTTTGTAGAGTAGTCGTTTCTTAGTAGGGATGGTTGGTAAGGGCATGTACAATGGTTGATAAGGTAGTCATATCTTAAGTCTGCCACGTATGCAAGTGGTAGTAGTTTCTTGGAATTATTAGTGGTTTCTTGTAAGGAACAATGTACTAGCGACAAAAGGCGATTCTAGGTTGCGTTGTACTCCAACGAGTACTATTTGTGGTCGCGAGAGTGTATAGCTCGTTTTGTGGGTTCGATCCCGGCCAAACGCACGGCGGCCTTTTTTTAAAATAGTAACTTTTGTACACTGGTAGTTTGACTTTTGAAGTTGAACGAACGTGTCGCACCACAATCTGGGTGCACTGGATAGCCCAGCCACGTGAACGGGTTTTCCTTCCCGTCATCTCGTGCCTCGCGTACTAGAGTAGTACTCCCATATATCAATTCATACCATGCAAAGTTTCTCTCCTGCGTGCTTGCCCTAGCCGCACCTCGCTTGCAGCTTCCTCATCAGCTAGCATATTTAAACTAACGCCTCCCAATTAAGCCCGAGGAGCCGGAAAAGCCTGGCGCATCATTGGGAACTGTGCAATATGGATCTGTACGTAAAGTGCTAGTACTCTACTACTCTGTAGCATGTGGCGTTGCATGCATGGACTTCACTCCATTATCGGCTCTATAAAAGAAATTCCTCTTGATGTGATTTTTTTGTTTTGAAACAGAGGCAAAAGCTTTGCCTCATCTCATTCATAAAGAAGGAACTACTAACAAAGTTCGACGAGATCCATTACACCTCCACAAATGGAAGCGAAGAGCCTAGTCTCACTGTATCAAACAACTCAAATGTTCTGCCCCCACAGTATCCGTCGCTGATAAACATGTTGCTAGTGTGTGCGTGAGAGGAGCGGCTGAGTAGGCCACTACGCGCTTGAATAGAGCACCGAGAATACCCACTACGCAGGTGTACTTTCCTTGCATTGATAGTACTACAACGATGGTTCTAGAGAACAGTAGTACCCTCCACTTCCAACTGTAGCTCCTTGGCCCTGAGATTCAAGAGTTCAAAACTGGTGCGCAATACTAGAAGTACAGTACATTGCACTACTAGTTGAGAAAGTAGTACTAGTATTGCTACAGTACGAGTACATAGTAAATAATAGCCTCACCATCGTGGGGCACGGGGCACTACCACTATGCATGCCCGCATAATTTCCTTAGCGAAGGGACGAGGCCCTGCCGTTACTATGCTCTTATATCCTCCTTGCCAGTTCCCCTCCCCCCGAAGAGAAGGCAGTTCGTCGCTGCTCCCATGGATTCGCCAGGCGGTTCTCCTCCTCGTCGGGGCTGGGAGACCTTGGACGATGATCCTCTGGGAGAAATCGCACGCTGCTCCGACGTCCTCACCGCTGCAAGACTCGGTGCTTCCCGCACCAACTTTTTTAAGACGGTGCTTAAACAGGTTTGGGACAATGCCATGCTAGTTGGTCTTCAATGCGTCCTCGAGGAGAAGGTTCTTCTATGGGACAATCCTTCGAACAGTCCACCGCTCCCTGGCCATGGTTGCACGTTGACTCCGCTAGAGTTGCCGACGTTGAGAGGTAGTCGGATTTTCTCCGATGAGCAGGTCAGTCATGGAGTTTGATCATGTAGTACTTAGTTATTCCATTTCCATCCTGTAATTTCTCCGCTGCCCACCATCTTATATATAGGTCTGGGTCGGTGCCAACGAAGATTGGCTTCCATACCTCCGGCCGGATACCACCATCATTTTGCACAACATCCACAGCAATGCGGCCGTTCCCGTAGACCCCTTCTCCACCATTGGGATCGGCCTTCCGGACTGACTGGGCTTGAATACGTATGATGATGCCTACATGAGATTGAAGAAGATAGCAATTGCGGACCCGCCAACAAAGCGACACGGCTACGACGATTACTATCTCATCACGGTGTTCGGCATAAGGATTGCCATCAATGCAAGAGGCAGTAACGGCAGAGGCTAGCGCATGTTGGGCGCGGCAGATTTGTACCCCTACACATTCGAAGACGCCGTGCGCCATCTAGGCCGCATCGTCGCGGTGACAAGCCAAGGGACTTGTTTCATCTGGTTACCATCCTACGGTACAGGAGATTACAAACGAAATGCACAAACCATCATTTGCATCCCTAACGGTACTCCATTATTTCGCAGGGACCAGTCATCCCCTGATCAAAATAAGATCCGATCCTGGATGTGCATTTGCATCCGCGATTCGGTCTAACCTGGAACCTTGTAGCTGACTTTGGCATATTGGGATCAACTATCTTAGCAGTCGTTACCCATGGTGCCACTGATGTGCAACATGGTCACACAATCTACCATGATCGGACCGTCACCATCTACCCAGGTACTCCCTCCGTCTAGGTGTATAAGTCACTTTACGAAAACCAAATAATCCCAAAGCACTTAGGCGTGGTGCATTAACTCCCACCTCGTTTCTTCTTTCTTGACATATCAACCAATAAGAGATGTGCGCGTGCATGTTTTCAATGACTCGAGACTACCAAACACGACATGCAGTGGTTAGTTCATTGCATGCAATGCTATTAATTAGCAAATAAACATTAAGTTCTCTTGTTTTTCGCTTCTTCTTGGTCACGGTGCACAACCAAAGATGACTTATTCACCTGGACGGAGGGAGTAGTTATTTTCTTTTCTTGACTGGGACATTTTTACTGTACTAGTAGTACAATTTAGTATTATATTTTTTAACCCTCTCGCCTTCTCTTTCATTGTTGTACTACTTACTAGTACCAGTAGGAGTACTTTTTTCCTTGGAGGACGCTTATAGCTAGCTAGGCCCTTGAAGACTTGAACCCACTAGCTCCCACCATTTTTGTTTTTCCATGTCTTACTATCTCATCCATGTAGCCAAGAGTGGCTATATATAATAAGCCGGTTATTTTACTTCCTCTATACCGGAGTAGTACTACTTGCTGCACAGTATTACTGACTGCCATATTTGAGCACAACATTATTATGCATGGACCTTGACTATGTACGTCACCATGTGTCTAGATCTGAGATGCCGCGTGTACTAGATGAACGGCGCCGAGTTCGACCCCCGTGATGCTACGTGGGTGCCGAGGACACTCTTGGAGAGTACTCGCTTTTCATTGGGGACAACTACCCCATTGAAGCGAATGCCACCTTTCCTGCACGACACCGAAGGCCTGGCGTTTATGAAGCATGGTTGTGTCTTCAGTGTGCACCGCCAGATGAACGACATGATGGGACACGCTATCCTTGATTTATGCCGCTTCAGCTTGGATGAGTCTCCATCGTGTGGAACCGGACTAGAAAGCTGCGACAATGATTCCCGTTGCCCACCACTATGGATCATGCCATCCATGAAGAACACCTGGGACTGGAACCTGGAGGAGGACATGTAGCCCATCTATAACGTGCAAGTGGAGTATGGTAAAACGGTAGCGCTGTGAATATATGTAGACTAGTCATGCACAAATTTATCACATGAAGTGGAGATGAACTCGTGTGGCATACTGGCATTTGTCCTTTAGAATTTATTACTAGTAAATGTGTTATGTGTACGTGCAACTTGTGTGGTTGTTGCACGGGATCCAACACACTCTTTGAGAAAAAAGGTGGCACGGCTTTGGATATAGGTGACGTGGCGGCATCATACAGTAGCATCGTTCGCTATAGTTGTACTCCTACTAGGACGACAACTCCTATAAAACCTTGCACTTGGCTCTTTGCCTCTTTGGGAGGTTCAACAGTTCATACTCGTGTGAACCTTGCACTTGGCTCTTCGCCTCTTCGGAAGGTCCAACAATGATGATACTACAGTACAATATGCTTCTGGAAATCTGACACCGATTGAACTGCTGCACGTTCACCGCGAGGGCGAGGGCGAAGGAGAGGGAGTGGGAGAGGGAGAGGGCGCTGTAGTCAAAACCCTCTCCTCGTCCTACAAGCCACCGCGCGCGTGGGCGAGGGAGAGGGCGTAGTAAGCAAGCTTCTTCTCGTTCGGCGAGTTGACGGGACACATCAAAGCAGTATTGGTACTAGTCTATACTGCGTCCTTTCCGGTTAATATGGCTTAATTTGAAACGAGAAAACTACACTGGTGGTCAACGTATGTAACAATACGCTCTTTACGGTCACTATATAGTTTTGCGGTGATTATATGATCACTAGCTCATCGTAGCACACCGTATTGCACCCTACTGACCAGCCACATAGTCGACGTGGCACTTTGTTGACTGGTTAAATTGACACCTGCTTTCTGGGTCCCACTTGTCAGTTGGTAGAGCAAAGAAATCAGTTAAACAAAACTTTACGCAGGCGCGACAGGAGTCCAACCCTTGCGCGCGAACCTCACTGGCTGTGTATGTGAGTGCATGCACGTGTACTCCCTCGGTCTTCCAACAAAGAGTGTACATCGGCTCAAAAACAAAGAGTGTGCATCTACACTTCCAATGCATTTAGCCTTTAATCAAATCGATATTGATTGACTAATGCACCAACTTGTGCTCTAGCTATAGGCTATATGTCTATCCTTAATTACAACAACCTTCATTTAATCTTCTTCTCTCAATGGTCGCATGCACACATAAGTCTGCTACTTTTGGGCATTAATTATGCCATGAAGTTCTGGTTCCTCCTGGTCAATGTGTAATTCTCTATATGTACAGTCTTTCACGGACGTAGGGAGTAGGTTGAGCACTTGAGCGTGAGCGTGTGTGTTGCCTCGTGTGCTGTGTGCCACATGGATGCGTGAGTGTTGCGTGTGTGCATGTGTATGTGTGAGTATTGCATGTTGCATGCATGCATGCATGCATGAGGCTTTTACTCCCTCCCATGGACATGTTCATATTTCTAGCTTCATTAAAACATTGCATGCAAGAATTAAGAGATAACTCACCAATGCGTGTAAAAGTTCTGGTCATTTGTTCCCCACGCATGCATTCCAATTAATACGTTCGTAAACACATTTTTCTTGAGGAAAACGAGCCCATTATTGAGTACTTTCGAAAAAAATTCTTCGGGAACTCATCATTTACTACTACTACTTCTTTGATGATTTTTATTGACCTGTAGATAAACCTCCATCCTGGTTTAATGGTCCCCTTAGTACTTAGTGTAAAATTTTGACCGTAAATTTAACTAATAAAGTGTCAATGCATGTCATAAAAAACTATACCATTAAAAACCATGCTCAAATACGAATCTAGTGATATGATTTTTGGTGAAATGCATTAACATTTTATTAGTTAAATACTCCCTCCGTCTAGGTGTATAAGTCACTTTACGAAAACCAAATAATCCCAAAACACTTAGGCGCGGTGCATTAACTCCCACCTCGTTTCTTGTTTCTTGACATATCAACCAATAAGAGATGTGGGTGTGCATGTTTTCAATGACTTGAGACTACCAAACACGACATGCAGTGGTTAGTTCATTGCATGTAATGCTATTAATTAGCAAATAAACATTAAGTTCTCTTGTTTTTTCCTCCTTCTTGGTCATGGTGCACAACCAAATATGACTTATTCATCTGGACGGAGGGAGTAGATGGTCAAAGTGTGCAAAATTAATGCATTGGTAAACATAATTTTTTGAGGAAAACGAGTGCATTAGTTGAGTGTTTTTGCAAACTACAAAAAATATTCCACCACTCACCATCTATCTTCGTTGATGAGATTTTTGAATTGAGCCCTATAAACTGGAAAGGAGGTAGTACTAGTACTCCTACATTATTGGCGCCGGGTGCCTTGGCCAATGTTTCATCTTGTTGGACAGGACGTAGAGGCATAGGGATACTATAGATACGAAGTCTTAGCGATCCATTATTCCCCATCTTAGTCAGAGAGAACTATTCAACTAGTCTTCACAGTGAAGTGACAATACACGCTGCGGCAGATGGGACACTTAATTAATAAGCTGAATCAGCATGTTGGTGTTACTAAATCAGCCTTACCCAGTACTGCCATCATGTTTGCCAGTGGAGCATGCTTTCACAAATACGCCTACGCACCTCTCTCCTCCATTAACTGACATATGGGCCCTCTTGAGGTAGACCCACATGTCATTGGTGTAACTATTTACACTCCGAAGGACAGTATATCCTGATAGTAGTACTAGTAGAATTGAGATTTAATGCACATTCTTTCCCGTCTTTCACTCTTCTTCCCCCTCTCTTCCCCATCATCGACCGCACGCCATTTCCCCCCACTCACTTCTCACCCGCCGCGCCATCTTCCTTGGTAGCTCACGCGTACCATATCCCCCCGCTCACTGCTCGGCCACACATGCCATCTTCTTCGCTTGCCCGCCCGAATTCACTTCCCCGCTGGCTCGCAGGGACCAAAAACCCCAATCACTCAGCGCCCTAAAAAACCCTATGGTAGAACTGATTGAAACGCAGAGCCGCAATTGGAATTCCCTCCCCGATGTTCTCTTGGAGAAGATCTGTAATCATATGGACCTGCTCAGCACCGTCCGTCTGGCCGCATGCTTGGTGTCTTTGTACCGTCTACTCGTTTGTAACCGGCCGGCCCTTTTCAAGACACCCTGCTTGCTGATGCCCGATCCTCACAGGTGGCCCAGACACCGACTTGACGATCCTACGGAGGTTGTCGTGGTGCCCCTCGACATGCTACCACTACCCGTCCACCTGTCCTTCATGCACGGCCACTACTGGGCGTGCATGAAGGCCAACTGGATCATCCTCATCCACCAATCCGGTAGTCCGTGGCATCTCGTGGATATCTACACCCAGAGAGAGATCACCCTCTATCATTGGATACCACCGCCATCGAACCTCGCGGCCCATCGGACACTCCTGCCTACTACGCACGAGATGCATCGAGCTTTTGGCTCGACCTCTGTTTGCTGAAGGTTGTAATTTGTGAAGTGCCCACACCATCAGAAGACTACATGGATTACAAGCTCATTTCCTTGTTCAACATGGGATTAGTCTATCTGGAATACGGTCGCCATACATGGTTATGGCTCATCGTCAATCCTGTTGAGCCTCCATTTCTGTCTTATGCTATAGTGCACGATGGCATCGTTTACGCGGTCGATGCACAGATTGGCTGCCTATACTGGTGGAATCTATCATCGTGTAATTGTTCTATCTCATCTCATCTTTACCTTATGAATACGACTGCCTGTTGATTGTTGCAAATTTAGAATAGATAGTATGTCTATAACCACATCATTGCTATATGTTCCTCCCATTTCCTAGATTTTTATGACCACACATGTTATTGTTAGAGTTGATATGAGAACAATTGGCATCTAATGATTGTTAGAATATATATTATGAGTATAACCTCATGATTGCTATATGTTACTCTCATTTCCAAGATTTTTATAACAACGCATGTTATTGCTTAGAGTTGATATGAGAAGAGTAGTAAGTGCTATGGTAGAATATGAGTAGGCCCTGTCATAGATGTTTTCCTCTCATTGTTACATGATGTTTGAACCATGACATATTGCTAGAATATGAAAGCCATTGGCTTATTTTTTTAACTTGGGGTATGATTATGACCACGACATTGCAATTCTCTGTCTATGATATGTGTCACTGTTATAATAATCTTAATTGCTCACATACTCTGAACATGATTGTATATTTTTGTCCTTTTGGTCTCCAATTTGATTTGTTGCAGCAGACACAAATGCGCTGGCCTTCATGATTCCAGGACCTGGAATCATACCCGTCAACGGGTGGTGGTTTATCGCTTGTTCAGCTGACCGCGGTCATTTGATGCTCATTCGCACGTACCAAATTGACCAAACCATTTCATCAAACAACATGCAGTACAATGCCTAGGGCGTTCGTGACTATGATGGCTATGGCTGCTTCGTGTTCGATAAAGATCCCAGCTCCGTTGGGCCAGGCGTATTCAACTGGAGGCGGGTTTACAGCCTCGGCAACCATTCCATGTTCCTCGGGCTCAATTATCCGATCATCCAACCAATCATTGATCATATCACCGGCGATGATTACCGTGCTATGCAACTTCCATTCGCCAGGGGGAACTGTGTTTACACATCATACCATGGGTTTCATGAATCACCATATCCAGAGATTTGTCGACACAGCTTGTTGCCAGATAATCTTCAGTGTGTGAAAGGCATCAAGCTTCCATGCGATGGATGGCTTTTTCAAACCCGACATGCGGAGATGTGGTTCATGCCAACAACAAATATGCACAGCTTGATTCGGACTGATATCTAGACTGAGCCATGTATCCTGCTGCTGTAGCATGACCCTCTTTTGTTGGATATTATGTACTGTTGTTAGTTTGAAGCACTTCTCTGGTTTGAAGGATAGATACCTTTCTGGGATCAAGTGCATCCTAACTCACCTACGTAGGATGTACTAACAATGATGATGGAGATGTTGTGCAGAAGCCATATATATATAGGGTGGGTCTATTCTAATAACACCCCTTAAGACCTTATTCTAATAACACCCGGCTTATTCTGCTAACACCCCGATCAAGTCAACTGAGCCACAACGCAAGCAAAAAAAAGAGCACCCCCACCCACCCACGTCAAACCTCCCCCTGGTTCGTGCTTTCTTCTTCACCCACGACCCCACAACCACCCACCACCGCGCGCCGCCCCCTGCAACCACCTTCTGCCGCGCGCCGGAGGCACACCGCCGCCGGCAACAACGCCCCCCGCCCGCCCCCATTTCTCCCACTTCTCCTCGTACCTGCCCACCACCGCACCACCACTCTCCCTTCCCCACCCCCGACGCCCCACCTCCTTCCCCCACCATCGCACTGTTGGGGAACGTAGTAATTTCAAAAAATTTCCTACGCCCACGCAAGATCATGGTGATGCATAGCAACGAGAGGGGAGAGTGTTGTCCACGTACCCTCGTAGACCGAAAGCGGAAGCGTTAACACAACGCGGTTGATGTAGTCGTACGTCTTCACGATCCGACCGATCAAGTACCGAACGCACGGCACCTCCGAGTTCAGCACACGTTCAGCTCGATGACGTCCCTCGAACTCCGATCCAGCCGAGTGTTGAGGGAGAGTTTCGTCAGCACGACGGCGTGGTGACGATGATTGTGTTCTACCGATGCAGGGCTTCACCTAAGCTCTGCTACGATATTATCGAGGTGTAATATGGTGGAGGGGGGCACCGCACACGGCTAAAAGATCGTTGATCAATTGTGTGTCGAGAGGTGCCCCCTGCCCCCGTATATAAAGGAGCAAGGGGGAGGCCACCGGGCAAGGAGGAGAGGCGCGCCTAGGAGGAGTCCTACTCCTACCGGGAGTAGGACTCCCCCCTTTCCATGTTGGACTAGGAGAGGAAGGGGAAGAGGTGGAGGGGAGGAAGGAAGGGGGGGCGCCGCCCCCCTCTCCTTGTCCTATTCGGACTGGGGGGGGGGGGGCGGGGAAGTGGCGCGCGGCCCTGCCCCGGCCTCCTCTCCTCTCTTCCACCTAGGCCCACTAAGGCCCATTAAGTTACCGGGGGGTTCCGGTAACCTCCCGGTACTCCGGAAAAATCCCGTTTCACCCGGAACACTTCCGATGTCCAAACATAGGCTTCCAATATATCAATCTTTATGTCTCGACCATTTCGAGACTCCTCGTCATGTCCGTGATCACATCCGGGACTCTGAACAACCTTCGGTACATCAAAACATATAAACTCATAATATAACTGTCATCGTAACGTTAAGCGTGCGGACCCTACGGGTTCGAGAACTATGTAGACATGACCGAGACACCTCTCCGGTCAATAACCAATAGCGGAACCTGGATGCTCATATTGGTTCCTACATATTCTATGAAGATCTTTATCGGTCAGACCGCATAACAACATACGTTGTTCCCTTTGTCATCGGTATGTTACTTGCCCGAGATTCGATCGTCGGTATCTCGATACCTAGTTCAATCTCGTTACCGGCAAGTCTCTTTACTTGTTCCGTAATACATCATCCCGCAACTAACTCATTAGTCACAATGCTTGCAAGGCTTATAGTGATGTGTATTACTGAGTGGGCCCAGAGATACCTCTCCGACAATCGGAGTGACAAATCCTAATCTCGAAATACGCCAACCCAACAAGTACCTTTGGAGACACCTATAGAGCACCTTTATAATCACCTAGTTACGTTGTGACGTTTGGTAGCACACAAAGTGTTCCTCCGGTAAACGGGAGTTGCATAATCTCATAGTCATAGGAACATGTATAAGTCATGAAGAAAGCAATAGCAACATACTAAACGATCGAGTGCTAAGCTAACGGAATGGGTCAAGTAAATCACATCATTCTCCTAATGATGTGATCCCGTTAATCAAATGACAACTCATGGCTATGGCTAGGAAACATAACCATCTTTGGTCAACGAGCTAGTCAAGTAGAGGCATACTAGTGACACTCTGTTTGTCTATGTATTCACACATGTATTATGTTTCCGGTTAATACAATTCTAGCATGAATAATAAACATTTATCATGATATAAGGAAATAAATAATAACTTTATTATTGCCTCTAGGGTATATTTCCTTCAGTCTCCCACTTGCACTAGAGTCAATAATCTAGATTACACAGTAATGATTCTTACACCCATGGAGTCTTGGTGCTGATCATGTTTTGCTCGTGGAAGAGGCTTAGTCAACGGGTCTGCAACATTCAAATCCGTATGTATCTTGCAAATTTCTATGTCTCCCACCTGGACTAAATCCCGGATGGAATTGAAGCGTCTTTTGATGTGCTTGGTGCTCTTGTGAAATCTGGATTCCTTTGCTAAGGCAATTGCACCAGTATTGTCACAAAAGATTTTCATTGGTCCCGATGCACTAGGTATGACACCTAGATCGGATATGAACTCCTTCATCCAGACTCCTTCATTTGCTGCTTCCGAAGCAGCTATGTACTCCGCTTCACACGTAGATCCCGCCACGACACTTTGCTTAGAACTGCACCAACTGACAGCTCCACCGTTCAATGTAAACACGTATCCGGTTTGCGATTTAGAATCGTCCGGATCAGTGTCAAAGCTTCCATCAACGTAACCATTTACGATGAGCTCTTTGTCACCTCCATAAACGAGGAACATATCCTTAGTCCTTTTCAGGTATTTTAGGATGTTCTTGACCGCTGTCCAGTGATCCACTCGTGGATTACTTTGGTACCTCCCTGCTAAACTTATTGCAAGGCACACATCAGGTCTGGTACACAACATTTCATACATGATAGAGCCTATGGCTGAAGCATAGGGAACATCTTTCATCTTCTCTCTATCTTCTGGAGTGGTCGGGCATTGAGTCTTACTCAATCTCACACCTTGTAGTACAGGCAAGAACCCTTTCTTTGCTTGATCCATTTTGAACTTCTTCAAAACTTTGTCAAGGTATGTGCTTTGTGAAAGTCCAATTAAGCGTCTTGATCTATCTCTATAGATCTTGATGCCTAATATATATGCAGCTTCACCGAGGTCTTTCATTGAAAAACTCTTATTCAAGTATCCCTTTATGCTATCCAGAAATTCTATATCATTTCCAATCAGCAATATGTCATCCACATATAATATCAGAAATGCTACTGAGCTCCCACTCACTTTCTTGTAAATACAGGCTTCTCCAAAAGTCTGTATAAAACCAAATGCTTTGATCACACTATCAAAGCGTTTATTCCAACTCCGAGAGGCTTGCACCAGTCCATAAATGGATCGCTGGAGCTTGCACACTTTGTTAGCTCCCTTTGGATCGACAAAACCTTCCGGTTGCATCATATACAACTCTTCTTCCAGAAATACATTCAGGAATGCAGTTTTGACATCCATTTGCCAAATTTCATAATCATAAAATGCGGCAATTGCTAACATGATTCGGACAGACTTAAGCATCGCTACGGGTGAGAAGGTCTCGTCATAGTCAATCCCTTGAACTTGTCGAAAACCTTTCGCAACAAGTCGAGCTTTATAGACAGTAACATTACCGTCAGCGTCGGTCTTCTTCTTGAAGATCCATTAATTTTCTATGGCTTGCCGATCATCGGGCAAGTCAACCAAAGTCCATACTTTGTTCTCATACATGGATCCCATCTCGGATTTCATGGCCTCAAGCCATTTTGCGGAATCTGGGCTCACCATCGGTTCTTCATAGTTCGTAGGTTCGTCATGGTCTAGTAACATAACCTCCAGAACAGGATTACCGTACCACTCTGGTGCGGATCTTAATCTGGTTGACCTACGATGTTCAGTAATAACTTGATCTGAAGTTTCATGATCATTATCATTAACTTCCTCACTAATTGGTGTAGGTGTCGCAGAAACTGATTTCTGTGATGATCTACTTTCCAATAAGGGAGCAGGTACAGTTACCTCATCAAGTTCTACTTTCCTCCCACTCACTTCTTTCGAGAGAAACTCCTTCTCTAGAAAGGATCCATTCTTAGCAACGAATGTCTTGCCTTCGGATCTGTGATAGAAGGTGTACCCAACAGTCTCCTTTGGGTATCCTATGAAGACACATTTCTCCGATTTAGGTTCGAGCTTATCTGGTTGAAGTTTCTTCACATAAGCATCGCAACCCCAAACTTTAAGATAGGACAACTTTGGTTTCTTGCCAAACCATAGTTCATAAGGTGTCGTTTCAACGGATTTTGATGGTGGCCTATTTAGAGTGAATGCAGCCGTCTCTAAAGCATAACCCCAAAACGATAGCGGTAAATCAGTAAGAGAGATCATAGATCGCACCATATCTAGTAAAGTACGATTACGACGTTCGGACACACCATTACACTGTGGTGTTCCGGGTGGCGTGAGTTGCGAAACTATTCCGCATTGTTTCAAATGTAGGCCAAACTCGTAACTCAAATATTCTCCTCCACGATCTGATCGTAGAAACTTTATTTTCTTGTTACGATGATTTTCAACTTTGCTCTAAAATTCTTTGAACTTTTCAAATGTTTCAGACTTATGTTTCATTAAGTAGATATACCCATATCTGCTCAAATCATCTTTGAAGGTGAGAAAATAACGATATCCGCCACGAGCCTCAATATTCATCGGACCACATACATCTGTATGTATGATTTCCAATAAATCTGTTGCTCTCTCCATAGTTCCGGAGAATGGTGTTTTAGTCATCTTGCCCATGAGGCACGGTTCGCAAGTACCAAGTGATTCATAATCAAGTGATTCCAAAAGTCCATCAGTATGGAGTTTCTTCATACGCTTTACACCGATATGACCTAAACGGCAGTGCCACAAATAAGTTGCACTATCATTATCAACTTTGCATCTTTTGGCTTCGACATTATGAATATGTGTACCACTACTATCGAGATTCAACAAGAATAGACCACTCTTCAGGGGTGCATGACCATAAAAGATATTATTCATATAAATAGAACAACCATTATTCTCTAATTTAAATGAATAACTGTCTCGCATCAAACAAGATCCAGATATAATGTTCATGCTCAACACTGGCACCAAATAACAATTATTTAGGTCTAATACTAATCTCGAAGGTAGATGTAGAGGTAGCGTGCCGACCGCGATCACATCGACTTTGGAACCATTTCCCACGCGCATCGTCACCTCGTCCTTAGCCCCTGTTTCGAGTTGCAAATATTAGCAACAGAACCAGTATCAAATACCCAGGTTCTTCTGCGAGCATTAGTAAGGTACACATCAATAACATGTATATCACATATACCTTTGTTAACCTTGCCATCCTTCTTATCCGCCAAATACTTGGGGCAGTTCCGCTTCCAGTGACCAGTCTGCTTGCAGTAGAAGCACTCAGTCTCAGGCTTAGATCCAGACTTGGGTTTCTTCTCCTGAACAGCAACTTGCTTGCTGTTCTTCTTGAAGTTCCCCTTCTTCTTCCCTTTGCCCTTTTTCTTGAAACTAGTGGTCTTATTGACCATCAACACTTGATGCTCCTTTTTGATTTCTACCTCCGTTGCCTTTAGCATTGCGAAGAGCTCGGGAATTGTCTTATTCATCCCTTGCATGTTATAGTTCATCACGAAGCTCTTGTAGCTTGGTGGCAGTGATTGAAGAATTCTGTCAATGACGCTATCATCTGGAAGATTAACTCCCAGTTGAATCAAGTGATTATTATACCCAGACATTTTGAGTATATGCTCACTGACAGAACTATTCTCTTCCATCTTGCAGCTGTAGAACTTATTGGAGACTTCATATCTCTCAATCCGGGCATTTGCTTGAAATATTAACTTCAACTCCTGGAACATCTCATATGCTCCATGACGTTCAAAACGTCGTTGAAGACCCGGTTCTAAGCCGTAAAGCATGGCACACTGAACTATTGAGTAGTCATCAGCTTTGCTCTGCCAGACGTTCATAACTTCTGGTGTTGCTCTTGCAGCAGGCCTGGCACCCAGTGGTGCTTCCAGGACGTAATTTTTCTGTGCAGCAATGAGGATAATCCTCAAGTTACGGACCCAGTCCGTGTAATTGCTACCATCATCTTTCAACTTTGCTTTCTCAAGGAACGCATTAAAATTCAACGAAACAACAGCACGGGCCATTTATCTACAATTAACATAGACAAGCAAGATACTATCAGGTACTAAGTTCATGATAAATTTAAGTTGTATTAATCATATTACTTAAGAACTCCCACTTAGATAGACATCCCTCTAATCATCTAAGTGATTACATGATCCAAATCAACTAAACCATGTTCGATCATCACATGAGATGGAGTAGTTTCAATGGTGAACATCACTATGTTGATCATATCTACTATATGATTCACGCTCGACCTTTCGGTCTCCGTGTTCCGAGGCCATATCTGTATATTCTAGGCTCGCCAAGTTTAACCCGAGTATTCCGCGTGTGCAACTGTTTTGCACCCGTTGTATTTGAACGTAGAGCCTATCACACCCGATCATCACGTGGTGTCTCAGCACGAAGAACTTTCGCAACGGTGCATACTCAGGGAGAACACTTTTATCTTGAAATTTTAGTGAGAGATCATCTTATAATGCTACCGTCAATCAAAGCAAGATAAGATGCATAAAAGATAAACATCACATGCAATCAATATAAGTGACATGATATGGCCATCATCATCTTGTGCTTGTGATCTCCATCTCCGAAGCATCGTCATGATCACCATCGTCACCGGCGCAACACCTTGATCTCCATCGTAGTATCGTTGTCGTCTCGCCAACTATTGCTTTTACGACTATCGCTACCGCTTAGTGATAAAGTAAAACAATTACATGGTGATTGCATTGCATACAATAAAGCGACAACCATATGGCTCCTGCCAGTTGCCGATAACTCGGTTACAAAACATGATCATGTCATACAATAAAATATAGCATCATGTCTTGACCATATCACATCACAACATGCCCTGCAAAAACAAGTTAGACGTCCTCTACTTTGTTATTGCAAGTTTTACGTGGCTGCTACGGGCTTAGCAAGAACCGTTCTTACCTACGCATCAAAGCCACAACGATAGTTTGTCAAGTTGGTGCTGTTTTAACCTTCGCAAGGACCGGGCGTAGCCACACTCGGTTCAACTAAAGTGAGAGAGACAGACACCCGCCAGTCACCTTTAAGCAACAAGTGCTCGCAACGGTGAAACCAGTCTCGCGTAAGTGTACGCGTAATGTCGGTCCAGGCCGCTTCATCTCACAATACCGCCGAACCAAAGTATGACATGCTGGTAAGCAGTATGACTTATATCGGCCACAACTCACTTGTGTTCTACTCGTGCATAACATCAACGCATAAAACCAGGCTCGGATGCCACTGTTGGGGAACGTAGTAATTTCAAAAAATTTCCTACGCACATGCAAGATCATGGTGATGCATAGCAACGAGAGGGGAGAGTGTTGTCCACGTACCCTCGTAGACTGAAAGCGGAAGCGTTAACACAACACGGTTGATGTAGTCGTACGTCTTCACGATCCGACCGATCAAGTACCGAACGCACGGCACCTCCGAGTTTAGCACACGTTCAGCTCGATGACGTCCCTCGAACTCCGATCCTGCCGAGTGTTCAGGGAGAGTTTCGTCAGCACGACGGCGTGGTGACGATGATGATGTTCTACTGACACAGGGCTTCACCTAAGCTCCGCTACGATATTATCGAGGTGTAATATGGTGGAGGGGGGCACCGCACACGGCTAAAAGATCGTTGATCAATTGTGTGTCGAGAGGTGCCCCCTGCCCCCGTATATAAAGGAGCAAGGGGGAGGCCGCCGGCCAAGGAGGAGAGGCGCGCCTAGGAGGCGCGCGGCCCTGCCCTGGCCTCCTCTCCTCTCTTCCACCTAGGCCCACTAAGGCCCATTAAGTTACCGGGGGGTTCCGGTAACCTCCCGGTACTCCGGAAAAATCCCGATTTCACCCGGAACACTTCCGATGTCCAAACATAGGCTTCCAATATATCAATCTTTATGTCTCGACCATTTCGAGACTCCTCGTCATGTCCGTGATCACATCCGGGACTCCGAACAACCTTCGGTACATCAAAACATATAAACTCATAATATAACTGTCATCGTAACGTTAAGCGTGCGGACCCTACGGGTTTGAGAACTATGTTTGCAAGGCTTATAGTGATGTGTATTACTGAGTGGGCCCAGAGATACCTCTCCGACAATCGGAGTGACAAATCCTAATCTCGAAATACGCCAACCCAACAAGTACCTTTGGAGACACCTGTAGAGCACATTTATAATCACCCAGTTACGTTGTGACGTTTGGTAGCACACAAAGTGTTCCTCAGGTAAACGGGAGTTGCATAATCTCATAGTCATAGGAACATGTATAAGTCATGAAGAAAGCAATAGCAACATACTAAACGATCGAGTGCTAAGCTAACGGAATGGGTCAAGTAAATCACATCATTCTCCTAATGATGTGATCCCGTTAATCAAATGACAACTCATGTCTATGGCTAGGAAACATAACCATCTTTGATCAACGAGCTAGTCAAGTAGAGGCATACTAGTGACACTCTATTTGTCTATGTATTCACACATGTATTATGTTTCCGGTTAATACAATTCTAGCATGAATAATAAACATTTATCATGATATAAGGAAATAAATAATAACTTTATTATTGCCTCTAGGGCATATTTCCTTCACGCACCACCTCCCTTCCTTCCCCACCCCCGCAACCCGCGTCGATCTCCTGCGAGCCCGCCCCACCCGCGACCTTCCTCCACGCGCCGGCAAGACACCCCTCCCCCGGCCACCTCCCAGCACAAGTCTGAGCCTGATCCAGGCAGCGGCGCCCCCACGCGACGCCCACCACCAGAGTGAGGGGCCACGGCCACCGGAGTCCGACTCGACCACCATGCCGACGTCCTGCTCCACACCCTCGGATCAGGCAACACCAGGCCGTTCACCACCGCGTTGGTCGTTCGGCGTCGTGGACCTGCAGCTCGTCGTCCTGATGCAGTTCGGTTCTCGTCGGCGGGTGGGTCCGGCCACCAGTCCGGTGGCTCCACCGGCGGTGCGGCTCGGCCGCGCGTGCAGTTCACCCCCCACTACTACGTGCTACCTTCCCCCCCGGTGACCTTCTTCTCTGCCGCGATGGCTGGATGCACTCTCCACCGCCTCGGCAACCCCCTGCTATGTCAACGGCGGCCAGATCGACACAGGCACCCCGGCGACCTCCTGCCACGTTGCGTCGGCCGGATCCACACACACTACCGCTGCCGTCGCGCTCCTCGCAGTTCGGATGGGGGTGCTCACCCCGTCCCACCCGGGCCGGCACACCCCGTCGACCTCCCCCTAGCCGTAATGCGCAGTAGCTCCTCCACCTCTCTTGAGTGCTTGGGCGTCGCCCGAGTGCAGCTCAGTTGCTTTCCCAATGCAGCTCGGCTGCCACTGTTCAGTCTCGGGCGTGGACGTGCAGCTCGACAACCATGGACATGCAGCTCGGACGCGTGTGCGCAGCGGTTCAGTGCTCGTGTACTTGCATGCTTTCGTTTTTTTGCATGTGTGTGCAGTTCGTCATTCCGGCGTGCGGTGTGCAGCTGTAGTTCGCGCAGGTCCTCTACACCCTCGCGCTTGCGCAGGTCCGGCTTGTCGTCAATGCCTACATCACTTCCCTCAATTTTTGAAGCCAAGGGACGCACGGACGCCATGGACAGAGCGGTAGTTGCCCCTCCTCTCCAACTCCGATGACTCCTGTGGGTCCACTCCATCATGCCCGTCACGTAGCAGTGCACTCCAGTGAGCCCAATTTCCCCCCTCTTCTGCAAATGCAGTGCAATGTTGTTTTCTCTTGAGGTTCAGTGCACTGATTTGTGCAGGAAGGAGAAAGTGGCGTAGGAGGGCTGCAGGAGATGGTGGCTACACCGGAGGCCAGACACTACAATGGCCGCACCGCGGTCCACATGGGCCTTGGCCGCTGGACATAAATGCATATGTGTTCATCGCCAGCGTGCAGTTCCCAAGAGACGCATCTGTAGTTTACTCAAAAAAAAATACAGAAGAGAAGAAAACAAAGAAGTTCGTTTTGTTCTTTCTTTTGAATTGGCATTCATTTTCCCAAGCGAACGCTAAGACTCCAGTGCAGTGCGCCTTGTGTGATTCCATTGCAGTGCACTTTCATGATTTTTGTTTTCCAAATGATCACATCTCGTTGTGTGCTCTTATCATTTTTTTAAGAAATGTTGTGTGCTCTATCAGTAGCCCGCAACTCACAACACGGGGATTTGCAGTTCTCCACGCTGTTGCATGCGGTTTACATCTCGCTAGATAGTTGAATATGACAAAAAAATGTCATGCCGTTTACTTCCATTCGTGTCGCGGTTCACTTTCCTCCCAATGTGCACTGCATAGTCTTATGGACTACCATGTGTTTCGAAAGCAGCTAATTGCATCAGAACCTGAAGTGCGCTTGGTCGTCAGATGGTGTTCAATTTTTAATAGTGTTGTGGTTCATTTTCCTTGTCTCTGCGGTTCACTCTCATTCATAGAAAAAATGTTGAAAAAAAGATAACACAAAATCACAAAAACTCATCTGAATTTTTTTACGTCTAACAAAAGAAATCATGAAGTTCACTTGGCTATCTTATGCAGTGCGATTTTTAGTCTAAAGCAGTGCGGTTTTCTGTCTGATGTAGTACATATGACGATTTTGGAGTTGCGAGAAAACAGAGTGTCCGCATTTCGTTAAAATCAAAATTGCTCTTGAACTGTAAGGAATCGAAGAGAGTGTTCTACATGAAAAAGTTGCGCCTCATCGATATATTTCCAACGGCGTATAGTTTGAATCATTTCGACCAACGGTTTGTAAAAATTTCGTGAAAAACGGCCGCTGCCTCTCGTCATCAGCCGCATGTTTTTCAAAATTAACTAAAAACCGTAAGGAATATCAAAAACATTTCAACATATGAAAGTTGCGCCTCGTCCATAGCTTTCCAATGGTGTATCACATGCCTTGTTTCGACAAACAGTTCAAAAAAGGAGCAAAAACAGTATGCAAATTGAAAAAAAATCAAAAAACAGAATCTGGCGATTTACTAAATTTAAAATTGCTCTTAAACTGTAAAGAATTAGAGAAAATAATAGATATGAAAAAGATGCGCTTCAAGGATATCTTTCCAAAGGTGTATCATTTGCTTCATTCCGACGAGCGATTTAGGAAAAAAGTGAAAAACGCTCGCTGCCACTCGTCGTGCGCCGCACCATTTTCAAAACTGCTTTTAAATCATGAGAATCTCGAAAAGTGTTCAACATGGCGAAGTTGCGCCTAATCCATAGCTTCTCAACGGTATATTACACGCCTCGTTCGATAAATGGTTAAAAAACTAGAGCAAAAAAAGTGCCAAAAAAACACCGCGTGTAGTTTTTTCCGACACGAAGTTCATTAGTCTCTGTATTGCAGTACCCCTACTACTGAAAGTGTAGTGTCCTCGCGTTGAGGATGCAGTGCGGAAGTGTTTTCAGAATAGTTATGTAACACCCCGGATGTAACTTTCCATATTTGTAACTCCAACTCTTGCCATTTTCGGCTATGTGTTATGATATTCCCTCCGTGGTCGGGTTTTGTCTTTCGTTTTGCATTTTTTCATGTCATGCATCTCATATCATGTTATCATGCGCATTTCATTTGCATACGTGTTCGTCTCATGCATCCGAGCATTTTCCCCGTTGTCCGTTTTGCGATCCGACACTCCCACGTGCACTGGCGCACCCCTCTTGTTTCTTTTCGTGAGCGGGTGTTAAACGTTCTCGGAATGGACCGAGGTTTGCCAAGTGGCCTTGGTACACCACCGGTAGACCACCTGTCAATTTCGTTCCATTTGGAGGTCGTTTGATACTCCAACGGTTAACCGGGTAACCGCGAAGGCCTCTTGTGTGTTGCAGCCCAACACCCCTCCAAAACAGCCCAAAACCCCTCTAAGTCACCTCCATGCTCTAGGTCGTTCGATCACGATCATGTGGGCAAAAACCGCACTCCATTTGGAGTCTCCTAGCTCCCTCTACCTATAAAAACACCTCCCCCTCCGAAATCTTCGCAGATCAAACCCTAGCAAAAATCACCCCGCCGCCACCGGACACGTCCGTCGCCGCCGGACGTCCCCGCCGCCGCGCACGTGCCAACCACAGCCTGCCACATGGCCCAGCCACCGCGCCCCCGCCGCCGGCCCGCGAGGCCCGGGCGAGGCCCCCGCGGCCCGTACGCCGTCGCCCCGTGGCCCGGTCGCCGCTTCTCCCCCGCCCCGCGCGCGCCTCCCCCGAGCGCATCGCCGCCGCCGCCGTTCCCGCATCGCCGTCCGGCCGCCGCCGCCAATGCCCGAGCGCCGCGCCCCGCCGCCTCGACCTCCTCCGTCGCCGGCGCCGCCCGTCCGTGCCCGTGCCCGTGCTCCGCCGCCGGCGACCGCGCCCCTCCTCGTCGCCTCGAGCTCCTCCGGCCGCCGCCGGCGCCCTCCTCCTTCCCTGCTCCGGCGAGTCTCGATCCGGCGAGCACCCGATCCAGATCCATTCAGGTTGACTTTCTCCCCTCCCCCGATTTTCTCTAAGTCCTTATTTACTTACATTCTGTGGCATACTTCATTGCATCACATCTCATCGCATACTGCTCCGTTTCGTGCGTGTAATATATCGAAATGTTTGTCTCGAGATGCTCTTCATTTTGTTCCATTATGCCATGTTCATTTGAGTCCATCTTGATGCCCAAATCTCTGGTGCAAGAGTGCTAATTGTTGTTAACTGCTGTCACTTATCAGAACTTGAGGATTTGTTATTTTTGTTGCATTTAATGTGTGCATCTTATGGGCATGAGCTCTACATGTGTGCCATGCCATATTTACAGAGGTGTATGCCATGTATTTTTGTGATCTCTGTGGTGACTAGCACAAGCATGCAAATTAGGCTTCGTGATGTTTCTGATTTCAGGAACTTAGGATTTTGGTAAGTCTGTCTGCTGTTATTTTGTTGCCATGTATCCATGTGTCTACAGAGAGATCCATGCTCCTTTTGGTGATGTTCAGTAAGGATGTTTTGTAGATATAGTTGTGTTATATCCATCCATGCCCCTGTTTGCAATTATGGAGTACCCTAGCATGACTCAATCTTGCTCTACTTTTGCTATAAAATGTTCCTGGCAGATTGTTTACGTGTTATTCAATTTTTCCAAGGTTGTTGTAGTTGTTTCTTACATGCTATGTTCTTGATCGTGCCATAGATAGCTTCATAAACATGCCATCTTGCTGTAGGTATGCTTGTTTTGTCATGCATTGCTTTGTGTTGGGTGAATCAAGCTCACAAAGATGCCTTCATATTACCGTTCCTGCCATGCTCTGTTTTCTGCAATGTCTGAAACCTGTTAACGAAGATTCATGCAATGCCTTGTTTTGCTATGTTAAGTTCCTGTAGCATGTTGATTTCTTGCTCTGAACATTGCTACCTGATGCTGTTTCAGCCATGTCCAGTAATTTCACTAAGTCTGTGATCCTAATGTCTTTTGCATTTTTGCCATGCTGGTTTGAACCTGTTATGTTGTGATCTAGCCGTAGCTCAGTGTTTATTTTTTGTCAAGCATCTTCTGTAGATTACTGCCATATGCTTTGTTGCTATGTTGGAGTGCTGTAGCATAGTTACTTGATGTATTCAAAGTGCTATCATGCTGTTAATCGCAGATTCATGTCATTCTTGTTTTGCTTGCCATTTGCAAACCGTGCATCCGTTTCCGGTGATCTTTATATCGATTTCGACCGAAATCTTCTCATCTTTCCAGTGGCATACTTGGTTTGCCAAGTTACTGCCTTGTTCATTCTTTTTCTTCCGGAGCACGCATATGCATCGCATATCATATCTCGCATATCATACATGTTTTGCATCATGTTGCTTGTGCATTTCCCGTGATTGATTGTGGTTCCGTTGTTTGTGTTCTTGTTGTCGGTAGAGCCAGGAGACGAGTTTGTGAACGAGGAATCTGTTGAGTACGCTTACGAGGATCAAGCTTTCGACAACTCTGAGAACCATGCAGGCAAGATGACCATACCCTCGAAATCACTTCTATCTTTTCTTTGCTAGTTGTTCGTTCTATTGCCATGCCGCGTTTCCTACCACTTGCTATATCATGCCTCCCATATTGCCATGTCAAGCTTCTAACCATCCTTTCCTAGCAAACCGTTGTCTGGCTAAGTTACCGCTTTTGCTCATCCCTTCTTATAACGTTGCTAGTTGCAGGTGAAGTTGAAGTTGGTTCCATGTTGGAACATGGATATTTTGGAATATCACAATATCTCTTATTTAATTAATGCATCTATATATTTGGTAAAGGGTGGAAGGCTCGGCCTTATTCCTGGTGTTTTGTTCCACTCTTGCCGCCCTAGTTTCCGTCATACCGGTATTATGTTCCTTGAGTTTGTGTTCCTTACGCGGTTGGGTGATTTATGGGACCCCCTTGACAGTTCGCCTTGAATAAAACTCCTCCAGCAAGGCCCAACCTTGGGTTTACCATTCGCCACCTAAGCCTTTTTCCCTTGGGTTTTCGCGAGCCCGAGGGTCATCTTTATTTAAACCCCCGGGCCAGTGTTCCTCTGAGTGCTGATCCAAACTAGAGCCACTTGCAGCGCCACCTTGGGGAAACTCGAGGATTGGTTTTAGTTGTACATAGTGTTCATCCGGTGTGCCCTGAGAACGAGATATGTGCAGCTCCTATCGGGATTTGTCGGCACATTCGGGCGACTTTGCTGGTCTTCTTTTACCATTGTCGAAATGTCTTGTAAACCGGGATTCCGAGACTGATCGGGTCTTCCTGGGAGATGGTTTATCCTTTGTTGACCGTGAGAGCTTATAATGGGCTAAGTTGGGACACCCTTGCAGGGTACTATCTTTCAAAGCCGTGCCCGCGGTTATGAGGCAGATGGGAATTTGTTAATGTCCGGTTGTAGAGAACTTGTCACTTGACTTAAGTAAAATACATCAACCGTGTGTGTAGCCGTGATGGTCTCTTCTCAGCAGAGTCCGAGAAGTGAACACGGTTTGAGTTATGCATGAACGTAAGTAGTTTCTGGATCACTTCTTGACCATTTCTAGCTTCGCGACCGTTGCATTGCTTCTCTTCTCGCTCTCATTTGCGTATGTTAGCCACCATATATGCTTAGTGCCTGCTGCAGCTCCACCTCATTACACCATCCTTTTTCCTATAAGCTTAAATAGTCTTGATCTCGCGGGTGTGAGATTGTTGAGTCCTCGTGACTCACAGATTCTACCAAAACAGTTGCAGGTGCCGACGATGCCAGTGCAGGTGACGCAACCAAGCTCAAGTGGGAGTTCGATGAGGAACGTGGCCGTTACTATGTTTCTTTTCCTGATGATCAGTAGTGGAGCCCAGTTGGGACGATCGGGGATCTAGCATTTGGGGTTATCTTATTTTCATTTGGATTTGACCGTAGTCGGTCTATGTGTGGATTTTGGATGATGTATGCATTAATTTATGTATTGTGTGAGGTGGCGATTGTAAGCCAACTCTCGTTATCCCATTCTTGTTCATTACATGGGATTGTGTGAAGATGACCCTTCTTGCGACAAAACCACAATGCGGTTATGCCTCTAAGTCGTGCCTCGACACGTGGGAGATATAGCCGCATCATGGGCGTTACAAGTTGGTAATCAGAGCCATCACCGACTTAGGAGCCCCTGCTTGATCGAATCGCTGGCGTTGTTGAGTCTAGAACAAAATGTTTTGAGTCTTAGGATTATATATATCGGAGAGTAGGATTCTTTTTACTCCTCAGTCCCTTCATCGCTCTGCTGAGGCCTCCTGACGTAGAAGTTTTGACTCTTCTCTCCTCAAATTTCACTAAATTTTTTTTAGGATCACGCGGGTATCTTAGAATCGTTCCGATGGTTTTGTGACGAGAACATTGTTCTTGGTGCCTCCTGACATTTAGGGGTTGTGGCAGTGTCCCGGGGAGTTGAGCTCCGAGGTGTTGTCGTCACAATTTTATCGTTGCAGTTCTGGAATACCTGAGTTTCGCCGACATAGAAAATCTCTTTTATGCAGTTGTTGGTGAGATCACCTCGACGCCACCCAGTACTGGGGCGGGAGTTCGGGAGTATTGCCATAACTCGTATAACGGATGCTTTTCGAAGGTTGAGGTACACGATTTCCGAAGGTTTCTTGGTTATGTGTTGACGGATGGATACAGCTGGATCTAGGGATTGCTAGTTTGGGTGATATATTTTGTGTCCCCTGTATCCCCAACACCTGATTGCATAACCAGAAAGTTTCGGGAGTTTATAAGTGGGAATTCAAGTAGCTCCTAGGATATCTTTCCGACAGATGCATGATATGAGATTGGGGTTCGACGTCTTGTGGTCCGCCTTTCCACGGTTGGTTTTACAGTGGTCTCGTAGTGTCTTAAAGAGTCCTTGGCTATGCTGACTCGGGGACGCTTCGTATGTCATGTGCACTGCCTCGTACATGATGGTGCTGTACGATCGAGCCCGTGTGGGCCCCACCACGAAAACGTCGGACGGAATCTCTATCATATGTTTGTTCCGGCTTATTCTGCGAGCCAAATCCTTGGTTTTGTTTTATTTGTGGTATTCGAGTTGCTTCGGTGTCAAGTGTTGATTCCATACCTTTTTCAAGCGGTGTTCTCATACTTCTATGGGAATACCAATCCTTCTTGATCATCGAGATTGTCATCCCAATTCTTTCCAACCGACGTGTTTCTCTTCAAGTGCATCCGATCATTTCAACATTCGCAAGATCAATTCTAAGCTTTTTTCAACGGTGTTTGTTTCATACGACCCAAGTTGCCTTTGTTTTCCCACCCTCCCACCCTTTTCTTCAAGGACTTGGCTTTCTTATTCAAGTATCCTTTTATTTGTGTGAAGTCTCTCCATTCTTTTCTTTCAATGTTCTTATCCGGTGATTTCCCATGAAGATACTAACGAAGCTTCAAGTTTATTATTCTTCGTTCTTTTTCTTCTTCGGTGGATTCAATTCAAGCTTTCGGTGTTGACCATATCCCCTTCCTTGTTTCAAGTGTTTTTGTTTGCCGGTGTATCTTAATCATTCCCCGCTTGCTATTCAATTGTTCCGGAGTGCTGAAGATATCTCTGAAGATTCGTGTTTCCACTCCACATCAATTCTAACTATTTCGAGGTTGTTACCTCATTCAAGCCATTTAATTCAACCGGTGCAATCTCCTTTTCAAGTAATCATTTCAATGGTGTTTCTTTTGAGTGGGCCCTAACCCACAGGTTTTTTTCCCAGGATCTTACCTGACTCTTCTAATTTATCCGGAGTGATTCTCAAATTCTCTTCAAAGTTTGACGTAAGAATGAATTTTCATCAGTCAAATATCTTTCTACAAGATCTTTCAAATTCCTTTCATCGTTGGTCCAACCTTTATATTTTTCATTCCGGAGTGCCTCAACAATTCATGGTGGTGTTTCTCATCGTCATTCTCGGATTTTGAAGACCGAAGAAGAATTTCTCCTAAATCTTGGTCCGTTCTCTTGAAGATTCATAGTTCTAGCTTATGCCATCCTCTCATAATTGTTTTCGATTGTGAGAATTCTTTTCTTACCCATCCGGAGCATTTCAGAGTTGCTTTCATTTCTTGATCATCCAAAGACCATCTTTTCAAAAGATTTCTTCGTTCTAAGTTTTCAGCCTCGTTCTCCAATTATTCTAAATTGATGTCAATTTCGTTCATCTCCATATTCTTCCGGTGCATCGTTCAAAGTATTCTCTAATCAGCTCGTGATCTCTTCGTTCTCGTGTATCAAATTCCCTCGAGTATTTTCGCGCGTTCTTTAATTCTACCGGTGTTTCGTCCTCTTTTCTTCAACTGTTTTCAATTCTCGCGGTGGCTCGTTCAAGATTTCTCTTCCTTCATTATCATATCAATTTATTCGTTGTTTCAATCCTACCGGTGGTTCGATGAAGACCTTCCCAAGTTTGCGCAATATCTATCTTAATCCTTTCTACGAGAATAAGTAGTATGCAAAATCCGTTGCTTGTCATCAATTTTATATTGGTGAAGGATACGCATAACATAATTCTTGTTCTTGTTTCATCCAAGTGATTAATTCCTTATTCCGGAGATTCATCAAAATTCTTGATCTCATTTGTTCATTTTTCTTTCCAGAGCTCCAAGTTATTTCAATTATATCATTTCAAAGCTTCATCTAATCATTGCAAGGCTTCTCCCGGAGTTCTTTTCAACTTTCCCTTTCGTTTGATCATTCTTTTATTATCTGAGTTCTTCATGGAGGATCAACATGGTGGCTCATCAAGGATTCGTTTCATTCTTCAATTGTTCTTCAAGATTTTTCTCGGAGTTAAGATCCGCCAAGCTATACTCTAAAATAAACATGGTGTTCAACACATGTTTTGTTTTTGTGGAGTTCAAGCATTCTTCATCTTGCATTCCGAAGTGCAATTCTCTCTATCTTATCTTTTTGGATGGTGTTATGTCATTCTTGATAATTTCCCTTCGCGTTTCATGATTCACAAGTTTTCAAGAGTGACATATTTAAATCCATCATTTTCTGTTTGTTCAAGAGATCTTTTCAACCAATCAATCTTTTTGTTGGAGTTATATTGGGTTATATTTCACCTACAACCTTCACTAAGGAATGTAGCTATTTGTGGTGCTTATCAATGATCCAATTTTCTCCTTCTCATCTCGGTGAAGAAGGTTTCATCTCTTCGTTGCTCTCAAGCAAGCAATTGTTTTCGTTAGTGGCAGAGTTTCACCTCAAGTTTTGAGATGTCTCCATAAGCCCACGAAGATCATATCCTTTCTTTGTTGATTTTTTCAACAACTCCGTCCTATCCTTCTTTTAAGGATGCTCTCTCAAATTCACTTAAGGTAGAACATGTTGTTTTCTTCTCCGTTCTTTTCATTGCATTCTTTCATTTCTACCGGAGGCATTGTGATATTGCTCTCTTATCTAACGGAGTGTTTGCAATCGCGTTCATCTCCATTGTATTCTTCTTTAAATTATTTAACCTCTCAAGGTTCGCGGTTTCACTCGTTTGTCAAAGAAGCAACTTTTGTGTTACCTCTTCCTCTTCCGTTTCTCTCCGGTGCCATCCTAGATCTCGGGATGAGATCCTCTCGTAGTGGTGGAGTGTTGTAACACCCTGGATGTAACTTTCCATATTTGTAACTCCAACTCTTGCCATTTTCGGCTATGTGTTATGATATTCTCTCCGTGGTCGGGTTTTGTCTTTCATTTTGCATTTTGTTCATGTCATGCATCTCATATCATGTCATCATGCGCATCTCATTTGCATACGTGTTCGTCTCATGCATCCGAGCATTTTCCCCGTTGTCCGTTTTGCGATCCGACACTCCCACATGCACCGGCGCACCCCTCTTGTTTCTTTTTGTGAGCGGGTGTTAAACGTTCTCAGAATGGACCGAGGTTTGCCAAGTGGCCTTGGTACACCACCGGTAGACCACCTGCCAAGTTTAGTTCTATTTGGAGGTCGTTTGATACTCCAACGGTTAACTGGGTAACCATGAAGGCCCCTTGTGTGTTGCAGCCCAACACCCCTCCAAAACAGCCCAAAACCCTTCTAAGTCACCTCCATGCTCTAGATCGTTCGATCACGATCGTGTGGGCGAAAACCGTAGTCCATTTGGAGTCTCCTAGCTCCCTCTACCTATAAAAACACCTCCCCCTCCGAAATCTTCGCAGATCAAACCCTAGCAAAAATCACCCCGCTGCCACCGGACACGTCCGCCGCCGCCGGACGTCCCCGCCACCGCGCACGCGCCAACCACAGCCTGCCACGTGGCCTAGCCACCGCGCCCCCGCCGCCGGCCCGCGAGGCCCGAGCGAGGCCCCCGCGGCCCGGTCGCCGCTTCTCCCCCCGCCCCGCGCGCACCTCCCCCGAGCGCATCGCCGCCACCGCCGTTCCCGCATCGCCGTCCGGCCGCCACCGCCAACGCCCGAGCGCCGCGCCCCGCCGCCTCGACCTCCTCCGTCGCCGGCGCCGCCCGTCCGTGCCCGTGCCCGCGCTCCGCCGCTGGCGACCGTGCCCCTCCTCGTCGCCTCGAGCTCCTTCGGCCGCCACCGGTGCCCTCGTCCTTCCCTGCTCCGGCGAGTCTCAATCTGGCGAGCGCCCGATCCAGATCCATTCGGGTTGACTTTCTCCCCTCCCCTGATTTTCTCCAAGTCCTTATTTACTTACATTCTGTGGCATACTTCATTGCATCACATCTCATCGCATACTACACCGTTTCGTGCGTGTAATATATCGAAATGTTCGCCTCGACATGCTCTTCATTTTGTTCCATTATGCTATGTTCATTTGAGTCCATCTTGATGCCCAAATATCTGGTGCAAGAGTGCTAATTGCTGTTAACTGCTGTTACTTATCAGAACTTGAGGATTTGTTATTTTTGTTGCATTTAATGTGTGCATCTTATGGGCATGAGCTCTACATGTGTTTTGATGTATGCCATGCCATCTTTACAGAGGTGTATGCCATATATTTTTGTGATCTATTTGGTCACTAGCACAAGCATGCAAACTAGGCTTCGTGATGTTTCTGATTTCAGGGACTTGGGATTTTGCCAAGTCTTTGTCTGCTGTTATTTTGTTGCCATGTATCCATGTGTCTACAGAGAGATCCGTGCTCCTTTTGGTGATGTTCAGTCAGGAAGTTTTATTAGATATAGTTGTGCTCTATTCATCAATGCCCCTGTTTGCAATTATGGAGTACCCTAGCATGACTCAATCTTGCTCTACTTTTGCTATAAAATGTTCCTGGCAGATTGTTTACGTGTTATTCAATTTTGCCAAGGTTGTCGTAGTTGTTTCTTAGATGCTATGTTGTTGATCTTGCCATGGATAGCTTCATAAACATGTCATCTTGCTGTAGGTATGCTTGTTTTGTCATGCATTGCTTTGTGTTGAGTGAATCAAGCTCACAAAGATGCCTTCATATTACTGTTCCTGCCATGCTCTGTTTTCTGCTAAATCTGAAACCTGTTAACGAAGCTTGCTATGTTTACATGGGTGTCATCGTATCTTCTGATCCTTTTTGGCTTATGGTAAGTAAGGGACTTTTGTTCTATGCATTTATTAGATTCATGCCATGCCTTGTTTTGTTATGTTAAGTTCCTGTAGCATGTTGATTTTTTGCTCTGAACATTGCTACCTGATGCTGTTTTCTGCTATGTCCAGTAATTTCACCAAGTCTGTGAACCAGATATCTTTTGCACTTTTGCAATGCTTGTTTGAGCTTGTTATGTTGTGATCTAGCCGTAGCTCAGTGTTCATCTTTTGTCAAGAATCTCCTGTAGATTACTACCATATGCTTTGTTGCTATGTTGGAGTGCTGTAGAGTTGTTACTTGTTGCATTTTAAGTGCTATCGTGCTGTTAATCGCAGATTCGTGTCATTCTTGTTTTGCTTGCCATTTGCAAACCGTGCATCCGTTTCCGGTGATCTTTATATCGATTTCGACCGAAATCATCTCATCTTTCTAGTGGCATGCTTGGTTTGGCAAGTTACTGCCTTGTTCATTCTTTTTCTTCCGGAGCACGCATATGCATCGCATATCATACATGTTTTGCATCATGTTGCTTGTGCATTTCCCGTAATTGATTGTGGTTCCGTTGTTTGTGTTCTTGTTGTCGGTAGAGCCAGGAGACGAGTTCGTGAACGAGGAACCTGTTGAGTATGCTTACAAGGATCAAGCTTTCAACAACTCTGAGAACCTTGCAGGCAAGATGACCATACCCTCGAAATCACTTCTATCTTTGCTTTGCTAGTTGGTCGTTCTATTGCCATGCTGCATTTCCTACCACTTGCTATATCATGCCTCCCATATTGCCATGTCAAGCCTCTAACCATCCTTTCCTAGCAAACCGTTGTCTGGCTAAGTTACCGCTTTTGCTCAGCCCTTCTTATAACGTTGCTAGTTGCAGGTGAAGTTGAAGTTGGTTCCATGTTGGAACATGGATATTTTGGAATATCACAATATCTCTTATTTAATTAATGCATCTATATATTTGGTAAAGGGTGGAAGGCTCGGCCTTATGCCTGGTGTTTTGTTCCACTCTTGCCGCCCTAGTTTCCGTCATACCGGTATTATGTTCCTTGAGTTTGCGTTCCTTACCCGGTTGGGTGATTTATGGGACCCCCTTGACAGTTCGCCTTGAATAAAACTCCTCCAGCAAGGCCCATCCTTGGTTTTACCATTTGCCACCTAAGCCTTTTTCCCTTGGGTTTTCGCGAGCCCGAGGGTCATCTTTATTTAAACCCCCGGGCCAGTGTTCCTCTGAGTGCTGGTCCAAACTAGAGCCACTTGCAGCGCCACCTTGGGGAAACTCGAGGATTGGTTTTAGTTGTACGTAGTGTTCATCCGGTGTGCCCTGAGAACGAGATATGTGCAGATCCTATCGGGATTTGTCGGCACATTCAGGCGGCCTTGCTGGTCTTGTTTTACCATTGTCGAAATGTCTTGTAAACCGGGATTCTGAGACTGATCGGGTCTTCCTGGGAGAAGGTTTATCCTTCGTTGACCGTGAGAGCTTATAATGGGCTAAGTTGGGACACCCCTGCAGGGTATTATCTTTCGAAAGCCGTGCCCGCGGTTATGAGGCAGATGGGAATTTGTTAATGTCCGGTTGTAGAGAACTTGTCACTTGACTTAAGTAAAATGCATCAACCGTGTGTGTAGCCGTGATGGTCTCTTCTTGGCGGAGTCCGGGAAGTGAACACGGGTTGAGTTATGCATGAACGTAAGTAGTTTCAGGATCACTTCTTGACCATTTCTAGCTTCGCGACCATTGCGTTGCTTCTCTTCTCGCTCTCATTTGCATATGTTAGCCACCATATATGCTTAGTGCCTGCTGCAGCTCCACCTCATTACACCATCCTTTTTCCTATAAGCTTAAATAGTCTTGATCTCGCGGGTGTGAGATTGCTGAGTCCTCGTGACTCACAGATTCTACCAAAACAGTTGCAGGTGCCGACGATGCCAGTGCAGGTGACGCAACCGAGCTCAAGTGGGAGTTCGATGAGGAACGTGGCCGTTACTATGTTTCTTTTCCTGATGATCAGTAGTGGAGCCCAGTTGTGACGATCGGGGATCTAGCATTTGGGGTTATCTTATTTTTATTTGGATTTGACCGTAGTCGGTCTATGTGTGGATTTTGGATGATGTACGAATTAATTTATGTATTGTGTGAAGTGGCGATTGTAAGCCAACTCTCGTTATCCCATTCTTGTTCATTACATGGGATTGTGTGAAGATGACCCTTCTTGCGACAAAACCACAATGCGGTTATGCCTCTAAGTCGTGCCTCGACACGTGGGAGATATAGCCGCATCGTGGGCGTTACAAGTTATTCTGCTAATATTAGCAGAATAGACCGGCTATATATATATATATATATATATATATATATCAATTAGGCTTCATGTGCGTACTTGTTGGTGAAAGTGTTGTTCAATGGGAATTATATTTTGTATTACTCATGTAGCCTATAAAGTCTAGCGCACAGCCTTGTAACTTCTTACTCCATTTCTAAATTTGTACTAGTCCTCTATACCGTATATTGCGCTACTCGTACTACTGCCTCCCTCCTGGTTTATTGGTCCCTTCGTAATTTGTGTCAAAATTTGACCATAAATTTCACTAACTAAATGTTAATGCATGTCACAAAAAATTATATCGTTTGGTTCGTATTTGAACATAGTTTCCAATGGTATAATTTTCGGTGACATGCATTAACATTTTGTTAGTTAAACCTATGGTTAAAATGTGACACTAAATACGACTAGTAAGTAGTACAGTAGTAGTACTAGTATATGTCGGTCAAATTATTCATCATTTCCTCACATTGAATTGATGTGACAACACGCTGCGCGTGAGGTGACACAAGAGTCCCGGTGGCGTGTTCTGGTATTGTGGACTTCAAATTTGGAGTATCACTTATCTATCAAAATGTTTCATCATTCACTTAAAACAGTTGATTGATCATACATTGAGTACCATATAACTGGAATTAACCCGTGCAAGTCCAAGAAGGATTGGTCGGTGCTGCCGGCTGGCGTCAAGTTCGATCCCACGGATCAGGAGCTGATCGAGCACCTTGAGGCCAAAGTGAGTGCTGAAAGCGCGAGATCTCACCCTCTCATCGATTTGTTCATACCAACCATCGACAGCGAGCACGGCATATGCTACACCCATCCTGAGAAACTTCCAGGTGAGACACCGATCGGCTGTCTACTTGCACAAACATATTCCTTTGCTTATAGCTCTATTTTTCTTTTTAGACACAGACCTAGTGAAGCAATTACAATTTGACAGTTAATAAAAAGTGAAACAAGTGACTGGAGCATGCCAAAGATGTTATGAAAATGCCAACTACGTACACTAAAAAATGTATTCGACAATACTGCAGGTATCACACTGAGTGGCCTAAGCAAGCATTTCTTCCAGCGCAACTCCAGGGCGTTTAAATGGGGCACGTGGACGCATCGCAAGATACAGTCGGAGTGCGGCATGCACGTGATGTGGCACAAGACCGACAATACCTTGCCGTGCCGGTGATGGTCAACGGCCTGCAGACGGGCAGCAAAAAGGTTCTGGTGCTGCACACCAACAAGAACTTCGACCAGCAGAGGACCAACTGGGTGATGCACTAGTACAACCTCGGGGACCTGGAGCAAGAGAAGGAGCGGGAGCTGGTCCTCTGCAAGATTTTCTACCAGACGAACACTAGGGCCAGGACTAAAAAGATTATAAGTTAGTTTGGTATTGGTACTGGTACTACTTGGTCGTCTGCAAGTTGGTATTGTTGTTAACGATCTTTTGGTATGAACTTGTCATTTGCTTCCAACCATCATATCGAGGGTCGATGTGGATATAAAGCTGAATCGTTTGTTTCGAAACGAATTTTCAGGCACCTGATTTTTATTTGATGGGTAGCATAAGCACCTGCCGTTCAAATTCCTAGTTCTCCAATTTTTTACATCTTCGAAGTACGTAGGGGATCCATCTGATTTCACATACTGATTGTTGGATGCAGCACGTCGGAACTGGGCTGTGGCTTGCCAAGCCCAGCTGCAAATTGTTAAAAGAGAGGAGCGATGGATTTGGGCCTTCCAGAATAGTTAAGTGTCGCGACCTTGATCGTGAAGCGCCTCCCATGGACTAAAAAAGGCCTAGTCCGTTATTATTAGTTGAAATATGTAAAATATTCCATAATGAAAATAAATATTTAAAATGCAATGAATTTAGTCCGCTTTCACTGAAACCATCCGATTTCCATGAAATTTGTCCGTGGAACCACAAGACGGTTGTCCATACAGAGCCTAACCGTACGGAACCAGCAGGTCCATAGCCGTACGCTAGCAAGTGCATGCACTTATTATCACGATGGAAAAATAACGCTGACATCTAAGACGGTGAAACCCATGAAGTCTTCAACATACTAATTAAACGAGAGAATTCTACAAGTACAGACTGATAACTGGGATCCAGCAGGTATATTGTTTTTTCAGGTCGAGCAAGTTTCAACTGGGATGTAGACTGCCCAGGCTTGGTTTTGTTTTTAATAGGCCTAGCCCACGACGACAACGTGGTACAAAGATCCAGCGGGTATCTACTGGCCTCTGGCCCGCTAGCGTTAGTTATATTTTGTTTTAGAACATTCCCAGGCAGTTATTTTACTGAATCAAACACACAACCCAGTTCTATTTTCCTCTTGAAACGCCATGTCCTACTTCCGTTTTCTAATCTCTACCTATAGTTTTACTAGTTCATATACACGTATCATTATATTGAAAATACATAAAGTTCCCTTTTCATATTTACATCCTTATTTTTTGTTGTTGTTTTCCCTTCCAGCGTTGATTTTTTTACCACTGGTTTTACCTTAAACCAACACAATTGTCCCACGTCTTATTTGCTTACAAAAACAAAATGATTTTTTTGGCAAATCAATAAGTTCTTAAAAAATAAATGTTTATCATTTCAGGATTACAACAGTTCGGACTCCACTGAAATATGCAAAATAAGGTTGAACTTTTTGACCGTGGTTCTGGGAAGAAAATGGGATGTAATAAATTCCTTAAGAATTAGCAAATGGGCTGCAAATTAGTAAAAAAATAGCAAATGGGCTCTATGTTGTCTGCCATAGTTTTGGAGGCTGACTTGTGGGCCTACTATGTTCATGAGTACATAAGGTTTCTCAAAAAAATAAACTTAGTCAACAATCGACTCTACCAGTGTCAGACCGTTAGATGTCAATCTAACGGCAATTGTGCTTCTTCAGTCTCTGATCTTCTTGCTCTAGCCGCCCAAACCAGCGCCGGCGGAACCGCCTGCTCCCGCCTCTTGTGGCCGGCTGTGCTGCCGGGTAGGCCTCACGGCCCCACCAAACTCGCATCCTGTGGCACCCCGGCTCAGAGAAAACCGGAACGCCCCGTATTTCAGCCCAGAGATCGAGGAGGAGTCTTCTGGAATACGGCACTGTTTAGCATAGAACAAATCAGCTCTTTATTACAATCTATATGGGTACAAGGGGTTACATCGGCATGGCGACACTACGCCTGCCACGGTTGCTCTATGCAAGCAGCAGAACAACATGAAGCAGCGGAATAACTATAGCAGGAGAACAACGACGACGGTGATGAACTCCATTCCGCAGGGACTCTGGCTGGAACGCTTATCCTAGCTCGCAAACTAGGAATCCACGGCAAACAAGCAATCAAATCCAGCATGACCTGCAAACTGGCATGACACACCAGGTCAGCACATTGAATGTACTTGCAAGCTCACAACAACCAAAGCAATCAAGACAGACAACAGCATGGCAATTACAGGTTAACACAGATTAACATGATACTATCAGATCAATCAGTGCATGAACAAGATGATACAGCTAGAACAATATGAGCATGGCATGAACATATGAACATGATAATACTAGCATGCAACATGATGACGCTACATGCACCAACTTACTCTGTTCGGGTTACCTCGTAACCATCACCTGCACAAATTTACCATCACGGACATCATACGATCATCTCAGGATCCAATCAAGCTTGGTATTAACAATACCGTAGTAATCATTCATGACCACAAGGAGCTTGACTTTTACCCTTGACTCTCGCATAACACCACAAATATCCAACCACTCGGTATCGTCAATACCACGGTGATCTTCTCACGATCACTTAAATATCAACCAACTTCTTTCGTCATCGAACCGGGGTTGTTATGAAGCAAATTATTATTATTACTGTTGACCCATAGTGTGACCAACTACAAACTGGGCCCTTATCCATGGGCGCGGCTATCGATAGATTAAAACACACACTCTGCAGAGGTTAGTACACTGTACCCACACCACGAAACCCATGGCCTCGCACTCCCATTCGGGTGGACCAATGACGTTCCGACGAAACCGATCTACTGCCATGACACTCCCCTGGTCACTCCGACCAACTCCCCTTTGGGCTAAGTCTTGGGTGGCCCCGTGCCTACCAAAGGCACCAATGGCCACCGTCGTGGCAAAACGGTCCCAAATGGGGACAAGGATCCATACTCAACAACGGGCACACAAGGCTTATACCATCCTACCTGATCAGGGTAGCGCTCGCGCATAACCTTCCCTCGTTGGAGGCACCGGCGAGAGGCATGACAATAGACCCAGCTAGGAGCTTCCCATAAAGTAAGCATGGTTGCACTGGTTAGCTCGATATGGTGGCACCATGACTCAGCCAATAGTTGTTCAAGTTCAATTTAATCCGGTTAAACTTGAATGCAAATATGCTGAGCCATGATAAAATAACATGATGCAATTACAATGCATGAACATGATATCAACATAAGCATGAGGGTTCAACATAACTATCATCCATATCAACAATGAATCATATCCAACTGAGCATGGCATAATGACGAGCATGAATATCACAAGTATAACACTACTCATAACATGACCACTAGCATCAACCATAAATACCATGCAATAACATAACGATAAAACTACCATGCAAGCATTTAACCAACTGGGTGCAAAAGAACATGCATAACAACGGTACTCGGAACAGACAATAGTCATGCACCGAAGACCATCACCAACATGTACTACTACCAAGCATGGCCAATATTAAGGTAATACTAGCATGAAGAACATAATAACAGAGTGCAAGAAAACATATCATGATGGTAACCACTGATCCATAAGCATAACCGAAATAATGACAGCAGTAGCAAAACGAACAGACAGTTATTAAAGATTCAAGTTGAAAACCAATGCTACTGCATAGCTATCATGCAAATGGTGGTTGTGGCTTGCCTGGGGGTGAAGAAGGCTCCAGGAAGAGGTGCGGTGAAGCCGCGGAAAGATTCGCCAGAAAGGGTACTCTCTCGGAGGGGGCTCAATCGGAGTTACGGTTGCAGAGTTGTGAGGTGTAGAAGATCAGGGACTTTTCTGTAAAAATAATATTCATAGCCGGGTCCCTGAGTGGATAAGACAGATGCGCAAAATTAGAAATATGCTTTCTGAGTAAGAAAACATATTTTGGGCTGAAACAGAGGGAAAATACGCTTTCAGAAGAAGAAAGCGTAACAGACGAGATTACGTTTTCGGGGAAATGAAAACGTACTCTGGGGCTTGCTGTGTCCACTTAAGTGACGTGGCAGGGCGGGGCCGGGCACTGGGTCGCTGACGAGGGGGTCCCGCGGGAGATGGGGCCCGCCTGGCCTGACCGTCTTCAACCTCTCGCTCGGTGAGCTCCAGGCCGAGGGGAGAGTCCCGCCCCGACGGCACTGGATGGCGAGTCCGGCCAACGCAGGAAGCGCGCGACCTACCCAGACATTCAGGAGGACGAGCATCCGTTCCCGGCCTTGGAAATCGCCGGCGAGCTCTATAGCGGCCGCAGTTGAGCTCGCGGCGGAGGTCTTCGGGTGGAGATGGGCACGGCGCTCCGATGTGGGAGAGGAAGAGGCGAGGTGCTGGAGGGGTTCAGGAGGGGTGGTGGAGGTCCCTAGAGGTGGTGGAATGGAAGAAAAAGCTTGGGATGGCTCAGATTTAGGGCGAGGAGAGGCGGCGGCCATGGTAGCAGAGGGAGGACAGGAGAGCAGCTCCGGCTCGGGGAAGAAGTGGGGCGGGGTCCTGGGAGCGAGGTGAGGTGAGTGGTGAGGTCGAGCGGCCTCGGGGTGGCCTTAAATAGGCGGGGGCGAGGTGGCCGAGCTGGCGTCGCCGCGGACGCGTGCCCATGCTCCCGAGCTCGATGGTAGACGACGAACAAGGCACAGGGGAGAGCTCACGGGGTCAGAGGGAGCCAAGGAAGCACGGGGAGGAAACGGACGAAGGAAGAAGACGACGGCCGACTACACTGCGTCCGTGGACGTGCAGCGATGAGCGCCATTAAAGACCTGTCAGAGGGGGAGAGGAGTCCAAGGGGACGGCGACGACGCGGGGAACACGCTGGACAGGCTCACGCGCGCGAAGACGACGAGCACGAGCAGGGCCGAGGAAAAACGACGCTCTGGACATGGCCGCTGCACGCCAAAACGGCGGTCACCACTGGCACTGGCATGAAGAGGACAAGGGAGGCTGCGAGGAGTTGTCAAGTGACTAGTCCCTGCATAATAGAGGCCAAGGGAGGTCATGGATCACGGAAAAGTGCCAAGGAGAGGTGTGAGTGATCGTCTAAAGTTTGCTGTTGCAAACTTGATCATGAAACAGTGATCAACTGAGGTGAGATTAGAGCCAAATGAGTTGTCTGGGAGGTTTAAGATAGGAAGGACAAGAATCCTGTGAAGTTTGGAAGGAAATGGACCAAGATTTAATGTAGTTGCTTCACAACTGCTTAAATTGGTCTAGAAAATGAATCATGAAGTAGCACTCACTAGGAGTAACCACTTGAGCTGAAATTTGGCAAGTCTAGTTGATTTGGGCATATGAGAGTGCCATAAAAATTTCATGCCATTTGGCCAAGCCAAAATGGTACTTCCTTCATAGCTATCCTCCCTGTCCAGAAAATTGGGAAAAATACTGAGGGAAGATGGCTAGAGGAAATGATCCCAAAACTTGTGGAGATAGGTTATATAGGTAGGAGAAGGCCTAGGAAAATTTTCAGACATAATGGAGCAAGATAAAATATACTTGCTTCATTAACTGAAAATTTAGAGAAAATCAAAGAATTGATGCTCAGCTCACACGGATTGACTGCATGAGCTCAAATCTTGAGGAGGGCTTTGATTTGATAAAATGAAAGACCATGCAAAAATTCAACTCAATTGGATTAACCTAGCTAGTACTTCCTTCACAACCAATTTCCTCAGACAGGAACTTTGAAAAATTGCTCAGGAATATTTACTAGGCAAATTAAGTTGAACTTTGTCAGGAGGCAATTATTTGGACATGAAAAGGTGTCCAAGAAGTTTGGGTTCAATTGGGCAAAGATAAATGGCACTTGCTTCACAATCTGCCATTCAGGATAGAATAGGAAATGAATTATTTGAGCATGATGGGAAACATGGCCAATGAAATATTTTGCCATATTTAAGGAAGATATGACCCAAACAATTTATGAGAATTATTTGGGAATTTTAGGAGTGACAGAAATATAGGTTGCTTCACAACCTAGGGCAGACATGGTTATTCCTTTAATTGAAAAAAGGAATATTCCCTAGCCAAAAGAATATTGGGGTTGGGCTAGGATGAAATGGCAAGGTCTAGGGAAGGATTTGGGTATGACAAGCCACTCTGGAAATAAAAAAGAGGGCATCTTCTTCAGTTTCCAGACCACAAAGCATCGGAAAATGAAAACTGAAGCAAAAATCTCAGAAAAACAAAAGAAAAAGAAAGGGCCAAAAACCAGGCTGTGACACATCCCTGGCCTGGCTATCCCTCTACTCACCCACACCTCCTGTTATTTTCTGTCGAGGGCAGCCAAACCAGTCAACCCTCATACTCCCCACCGCGTGGGCAACCACTGTTGAGTCTTCCCCGGCTCTGTGTCGTTCCCTTCCTAGGCCTCGCTGCCGTCCACCGCCCTAGTGCTCTCGGCGTGGCGTGGTCAACGTGGTCAACGAACGACATCCATTGGAAGTGGACTGTATGTGGAGAGGCTGACAGCTGGGTCCACCTGCACACAAGGAAATGTCTCCTTATTACGCGCAAAATAATGATTCCTCCACCTGACAGCTGGGACTCACCGGAAGGGCCTCTGTATTTCACGAAAAAATGTTCCCCCTGCTGAAAGCTCGAACCCACCAGCTATATCTTCGCACGCAAGGAAGTGCCTCCTTATTACGCACAAAAATATGAATACTCCCCCTGCTAGCTGGGACCCACCATAGTGGGAGGCTGACTTGTGGGCCTACTAAGTTGACACGGACGGAGGGCTTTGTCAACTTAGTCAATATGAACAATTCTAGCTCTAGTGACCATACGATGTCCATCCAACGATCGTAGTGCTTCTTCAACCTCTGGTCTTCTTGCTCCAGCTGCCCAAACCAGCGCCGGTCGTGCCACCTACTCCTGCCTCCCGTTGCCGGTTGTGCTGCCGCGGAGGCCTCATCGCCCCTACTACTCCCACCGTTGGTCAAGCCAACCCTCTACTCACCCACACCCCATGTTATTCTGCGGCGACAGCAGCCTCACACCGTAGCCGAACCAGTGAACCCTCGTACTCCTCTCCGCGTGGGCATCCACTGTCGCGTCTTCCCCGGCTCCGCGTCGTCCCCTTCCTAGGCCTCGCCATCATCCACCGCCTTGGTGCTCTCGGTGCGGCGTGGTCAATGTGGTCAAGGAACGACTTCCATCGGAAGAGTACTGTACGTGGAGAGGCTGACAGCTGGGTCCATGGCCGCAGCAAGGAAGTGCCTCCTTATTGCGCGCAAAATAATGATTCCTCCACCTGACAGCGGGGACCCACCGGACGGGCCACCGTATTTCTCGAAAAAACGTCCCCCTGACTACTGGGACCCACCAGCTACATCTTCGCACGCAAGGAAGTGCCTCCTTATCCTCCCCTATAGTCGGGACCCACCTGATCGAAGCGTACGTAGCGTTGTCATTTTGGTCACGAACGTGTACGTACATACTGGTCGATCGGTGTGTCTGCAGGTTGGAGCGATGAACCGTGGCCGAGTAAGGAAGGGCACATGTCGTAGTAGAGGCACGCACGTAGCATGTACACGTACGTACAGCCAGGGTGCAAGAAAGTAAATACGGCCACGTACGAACATACGGGTGGGGTCTCAAACGCCTACTCGCGCATACGTACGGCCAGGGCTCATGTACATGGAGAGGCAGCGATAGCGTCCTGTTCATCGGTAGCCAACCGGCTGGGTCGGAACGGAGAAACTGCGTCGTCGTATTCATTGGGAGGCAATGGAATGCGTCGTGTTCATCGGGAGCCAACCGGCTTGGACGGAACAGCTGATCAAAACGAGGCCTGGCGTACCGCAGAACGGAGGAAACTGCCTTGTGTTCGACTAGCTACAGTTGAAACGGGATCCTGTTCACCGGGAGGGGTGTGGCATACCGCAAAATGGAGGAAGCAGACTTCTCTTTGAGCTCCTACGGTCGAAACGGGGTCCTGTTGATCGGGAGGGGTGTGGCGTACCGTAAAACGGAGGAAACAAACTTGTGTTGGAGCGCTACGGTCGAACGGGGGTCCTGTTCATCGGGAGGGGTGTGGCCTACCGCAAAACAGGACTCCACGGGCTACTGTTCATCTCCACCGTCGACCTCCTCCAGCCTCCACATGCTACTGTTCATCCACCGTCAACCTCCTTCAGCCTCCATCCGCGATTGTTCATCCACGGGCTCCTGTTCATCCAGCCTCCACCGCTCCTCCACCGGCTACTGTTCAACCAGCCCTCTCCATGGGGTCTTGTTCAACCACCCCTCCATGGGCTACTATTCATCCAACCCTCCACCGGCTAATGTTCAACCAGCCCTCCACGGGGTCCTGTTCATCCAGCCCTCCACGGGGTCCTGTTCATCCACCCCCAACAAGCTCGATCAATCGGGGTCCTGTTCATCCACCCCCAACCGGCTCGATCGATCGGGGTCCTGTTCATCCAGCGGCAACGACCTCTACTACCACGGGGTCCTGTTCATCCAACCCCCACCGGGAACTGTTCATCCAACCCCCCAACAACGCAAACTCTTCATCAAGAGGCAGCAAGTTCGATCGGCTTCAGTTAGCAGCAGTAGTGAAGGAATCGCTCGATCGGGTTCAGTTAATAGCCAGATCGATCGATCGCTCAGGTTCAGTAATGCGTAGCATGCAGTGCAATCGCTCGGGTTCAGTAGGCGAATGCCTCACTCGGGTTCAGTTAGAGCCCAACGCCTCGCACCCACACACGTACATGTACGAGAGAAATGCGTCGCTCGGCCTCGACCACCCATCGTAACCGGGAACTCCCCGACATTTTCCTCGCCCTCGCTTCTACCATAGTTTTTTCCGTCATGGACGGCCCAAAGAATGTCATGCAGCTGCGTCTCCGCCCTGCCGAGGACGAAAAGCCCATTTTCTGTCATGATTTTTTGTCATAGAAGTAGGAGCCCACCACATCTACGATGATACCGGATTTTTTTCACAATTATCGTCATAGAAGTGTCATAAGCATGACAGGAAAAAAATTCGTTCGGCCCAAAATGTCATGGATGTGTCTTTTTTTTGTAGTGGTAGCTGATGTCTACTACACAACCTTCTTCTTGTAGACGTTGTTTAGCCTCCAAGTGCAGAGGTTTATAGGAGAGTAGCAAATTTCCCTCAAGTGGATGACCTAAGGTTTATCAATCCGTGGGAGGCATAGGATGAAGATGGTCTCTCTTAAACAACCCTGCAACCAAATAACAAAGAGTCTCTTGTGTCCCCAACACACCCAATACAATGGTAAATTGTATAGGTGCACTAGTTCAGCGAAGAGATGGTGATACAAGTGCAATATGGATGGTAGATATAGGTTTTTGTAATATGAAAATATAAAAACAGCAAGGTAACTAATGATAAAAGTGAGCGTAAACGGTATTGCAATGCTAGGAAACAAGGCCTAGGGTTCATACTTTCACTAGTGCAAGTTCTCTCAACAATAATAACATAATTGGATCATATAACTATCCCTCAACATGCAACAAAGAGTCACTCCAAAGTCACTAATAGCGGAGAACAAAAGAAGAGATTATGGTAGGGTACGAAACCACCTCAAAGTTATCCTTTCTCATCGATCTATTCAAGAGTCCGTAGTAAAATAACATGAAGCTATTCTTTCCGTTTGATCTATCATAGAGTTCGTACCAGAATAACACCTTAAGACACAAATAAACCAAAACCCTAATGTCACCTAGATACTCCAATGTCACCTCAAGTATCCATGGGTATGATTATACGATATGCATCACACAATCTCAGATTCATCTATTCAACCAACACAAAGTACTTCAAAGAGTGCCCCAAAGTTTCTACCAGAGAGTCAAGACGAAAACGTGTGCCAACCCCTATGCATAGGTTCATGGGCGGAACCCGCAAGTTGATCACCAAAACATACATCAAGTGAATCACGTGATATCCCATTGTCACCACAGATAAGCACGGCAAGACATACATCAAGTGTTCTCAAATCCTTAAAGACTCAATCCGATAAGATTACTTCAAAGGGAAAACTCAATCCATTACAAGAGAGTAGAGGGGGAGAAACATCATAAGATCCAACTATAATAGCAAAGCTCGCGACACATCAAGATCGTGCCGAATCAAGAACACGAGAGAGAGAGAGAGAGAGATCAAACACATAGCTACTAGTACATACCCTCGGCCCCGAGGGTGAACTACTCCCTCCTCGTCACGGAGAGCGCCGGGATCATGAAGATGGCCACCGGTGAGGGATCCCCCCTCCGGCAGAGTGCCGGAACAGGGTCCCAATTGGTTTTTGGTGGCTATAGAGGCTTGCGGCGGCGGAACTCCCGATCTATTCTGTTCCCCGATGGTTTTACGGTATATGGATATATATAGGCGAAAGAAGTCAGTCAGAGAAGCCATGAGGGGCCCACGAGGGTGGAGGGCGTGCCGGGGGGGGGGGGTGGGCGTGCCTCCCTGCCTCGTGCCTTCCTCGTTGCTTCCCTTACGTACACTCCAAGTCTTCTGGATTGCTTCCGTTCCAAAAATAACTCTCCCGAAGGTTTCATTCCGCTTGGACTCCGTTTGATATTCCTTTCCTGTGAAACATTGAAACAAGGAGATAAATAGAAACTGGCACTGGGCTCTGGGTTAATAAGTTAGTCCCAAAAATAATATAAAAGTGCATAGTAAAGCCCATTAAACATCCAAGACAGATAATATAATAGCATGGAACAATCAAAAATTATAGATATGTTGGAGACGTATCAGCATCCCCAAGCTTAATTCCTGCTCGTCCTCGAGTAGGTAAATGATAAAAACAGAATTTTTGATGTGGAATGCTACCTAACATATTTATCCATGTAATTCTCTCTATTGTGGCAAGAATATTCAGATCCATAAGATTCAAAACAAAAGTTTAATATTGACATGAAAACAATAATACTTCAAGCATACTAACAAAGCAATCATGTCTTCTCAAAATAACATGGCTAAAGAAAGCTATCCCTACAAAATCATATAGTCTGGCTATGCTCTATCTTCATCACACAAAATATTTAAATCATGCACAACCCCGATGACAAGCCAAGCAATTGTTTCATACTTTTGATGTTCTCAAACTTTTTCAATCTTCACGCAATACATGAGCGTGAGCCATGGACATAACACTATAGGTGGAACAAAATGGTGGTTGTGGAGAAGACAAAAAGGAGAAGATGGTCTCACATCAACTAGGCGTATCAACGGGCTATGGAGATGCCCATCAATAGATATCAATGTGAGTGAGTAGGGATTGCCATGCAACGGATGCACTAGAGCTATATGTATATGAAAGCTCAACAAAAGAAACTAAGTGGGTGTGCATCCAACTTGCTTGCTCACGAAGACCTAGAGCATTTTGAGGAAGCCCATCATTGGAATATACAAGCCAAGTTCTATAATGAAAAATTCCCACTAGTATATGAAAGTGATATCATAGGAGACTCTCTATCATGAAGATCATGGTGCTACTTTGAAGCACAAGTGTGGTAAAAGGATAGTAACATTGTCCCTTCTCTCTTTTTCTCTCATTTTTTTATACTTTTTTTATTTTGGCCTTTCCTCTTTTTTTATGGCCTCTTTTTTTTTATTTAGTCCGGAGTCTCATCCTGACTTGTGGAGGAATCATAGTCTCCATCATCCTTTCCTCACTTGGGACAATGCTCTAAAAATGATGATCATCACACTTTTATTTACATACAACTCAACAATTACAACTCAATACTTAGAACAAAATATGACTCTATGTGAATGCCTCCGGCGGTGTACCGGGATATGCAATGAATCAAGAGTGACATGTATGAAAGAATTATGAACGGTGGCTTTGCCACAAATACGATGTCAACTACATGATCATGCGAGACAATATGACAATGATGGAGCGTGTCATAGTAAACGGAATGGTGGTGAGTTGCATGTCAATATATCTCGGAATGGCTATGGAAATGCCATGATAGGTAGGTATGGTGGCTTTTTTGAGGAAGGTATATGGTGGGTGTATGTTACCGGCGAAAAGTGCGCGATATTAGAGAGGCTAGCAATGGTGGAAGGAAGAGAGTGCGTATAATCCATGGACTCAACATTAGTCATAAAGAACTCATATACTTATTGCAAAAATCTACAAGTTATCAAAGCAAAGTATTACGCGCATGCTCCTAGGGGGATAGATTGGTAGGAAAATACCATCGCTCGTTCCCGACCGCCACTCATAAGGAAGACAATCAATAAATAAATCATGCTCCGACTTCATCACATAACGGTTCACCATACGTGCATGCTACAGGAATCACAAACTTTAACACAAGTACTTCTCAAATTCACAACTACTCAACTAGCATGACTCTAATATCACCATCTTCGTATCTCAAAACAATCATAAGGAATCAAACTTCTCATAGTATTCAATGCACTTTATATGAATTTTTTTATTATACCCATCTTGGATGCCCATCATATTAGGACTAAATTCATAACCAAAGAAAATTACCATGCTATTTAGGACTCTCAAAATAATATAAGTGAAGCACAAGAGTTCATCTATTTCTTCAAAATAAAACCACCATTGTGCTCTAAAAGATATAAGTGAAGCACTAGAGCAAACGACAAACTACTCCAAAAGATATAAGTGAAGATCATTGAGTAGTTAAATAATTATGTAGCTTTGTGAAGACTCTCTCTCATTTAAGAATTTCAGATCTTGATACTTTATTCAAACAGCAAGCTAAAAAAAATAAAATGACATGACTCTCCAAGCAAAATACATATCATGTGGTGAATAAAAATATAGCTCCAAGTAAAGTTACCGATGAACGAAGATGAAAGAGGGGATGCCTTCCGGGGCATCCCCAAGCTTAGACGCTTGGTTATCCTTAAATATTACCTTGGGGTGCCTTGGGAATCCCCAAGCTTAGGCTCTTGCCACTCCTTATTCCATAGTCCATCGAATCTTTACCCAAAACTTGAAAACTTCACAACACAAAACTTAACAGAAAACTCGTAAGCTCCGTTAGCGAAAGAAAACAAAACACCACTTCAAGGTACTGAAATGAACTCGTTCTTTATTTATGTTGGTATTAAACCTACTGTATCCCAACTTCTCTATGGTTTATAAACTATTTTACTAGCCATTGATTCATCAAAATAAGCAAACAACACACCAAAAACAGAATCTGTCAAAAACAGAACAGTCTGTAGTAATCTGTAACTAACGCAAACTTCTGGAACTAAAAAACTTCTATCAAAATAGGATGACCTAGATAATTTGATTATTGATCATCTTCAATTGGAATAAGTATTTTATCACGTTCTGGTGATTTTAAACAATTGTTTTCGTGAACAGAAAGTTTCTGGAATTTTCAGCAAGATCAAATAACTATCATCCAAGAAGATCCTATAGGTCTTACTTGGCACAAACACTAATTAAAACATAAAATCACATCTAACCAGAGGGTAGATGATTTATTTATTACTAAAAAGGAACAAAAAGCAAGTAACAAAAATAAACTTGGGTTGCCTCCCAACAAGCGCTAACGTTTAACGCCCCTAGCTAGGCATGATGATTTCAATGATGCTCACAAAAAAGATAAGAATTGAAACATAAAGAGAGCATCATGAAGAATATGACTAGCACATTTAAGTCTAACTCACTTCCTATGCATAGGGATTCTGTGATCAAACAATTTATGGGAACTATAATCAACTAGCATAGGAAGGCAAAACAAGCACAACTTCAAAACTTTAAGCACATAGAGAGGAAACTTGTTATTATTGCAATTCCTACAAGCATATATTCCTCCCTCATAATAATTTTCAGTAGCATCATGAATGAATTCAACAATATAACCAGCACCTAAAGCATTTTTTTCATGATCTACTTGCATAGAAAATTTACTACTCTCCACATAAGCAAAATTCTGCTCATGAATAGTAGTGGGAGCAAACTCAACGAAATAACTATCATGTGAATCATAATCCAATTGAAAATTAAAATCATGATGACAAGTTTCATGGTTATCTTTATTCTTTATAGCAAACGTGTCATCACAATAATCATCATAAATAGGAGGCATGCTTTCATCATAATAAATTTTCTCATCAAAACCTGGGGGACAAAAAATATCATCTTCATCAAACATAGCTTCCCCAAGCTTGTGGCTTTGCATATCATTAGCATCATGGATATTCATAGAATTCATACTAACAACATTGCAATCTTGCTCATCATACAAAGATTTAGTGCCAAACATTCGATAGATTTCTTCTTCTAGCACTTGAGCACAATTTTCCTTTCCATCATACTCACGAAAGATATTAAAAAGATGAAGCGTATGAGGCAAACTCAATTCCATTTTTTGTAGTTTTATTTTATATACTAAACTAGTGATAAAACAAGAAACAAAAAGATTCGATTGCAAGATCTAAATATATACCTTCAAGCACTCACCTCCCCGGCAACGGCGCCAGAAAAGAGCTTGATGTCTACTACACAACCTTCTTCTTGTAGACGTTGTTGGGCCTCCAAGTGCAGAGGTTTGTAGGACAGTAGAAAATTTCCCTCAAGTGGATGACCTAAGGTTTATCAATCCGTGGGAGGCATAGGATGAAGATGGTCTCTCTCAAACAACCCTGCAACCAAATAACAAAGAGTCTCTTGTGTCCCCAACACACCCAATACAATGGTAAATTGTATAGGTGCACTAGTTCGGCGAAGAGATGGTGATACAAGTGCAATATGGATGGTAGATATAGGTTTTTGTAATATGAAAATATAAAAACAGCAAGGTAACTAATGATAAAAGTGAGCGTAAACGGTATTACAATGCTAGGAAACAAGGCCTAGGGTTCATACTTTCACTAGTGCAAGTTCTCTCAACAATAATAACATAATTGGATCATATAACTATCCCTCAACATGCAACAAAGAGTCACTCCAAAGTCACTAATAGCGGAGAACAAACGAAGAGATTATGGTAGGGTACGAAACCACCTCAAAGTTATCCTTTCTGATCGGTCTATTCAAGAGTCCGTAGTAAAATAACACGAAGCTATTCTTTCCGTTCGATCTATCATAGAGTTCGTACCAGAATAACACCTTAAGACACAAATCAATCAAAACCATAATGTCACCTAGATACTCCAATGTCACCTCAAGTATCCATGGGTATGATTATACGATATGCATCACACAATCTCAGATTCATCTATTCAACCAACACAAAGTACTTCAAAGAGTGCCCCAAAGTTTCTACCGGAGAGTCAAGACGAAAACGCGTGCCAACCCCTATGCATAGGTTCATGGGCGGAACCCGCAAGTTGATCACCAAAACATACATCAAGTGAATCACGTGATATCCCATTGTCACCACAGATAAGCACGGCAAGACATACATCTAGTGTTCTTAAATCCTTAAAGACTCAATCCGATAAGATTACTTCAAAGGGAAAACTCAATCCATTACAAGAGAGTAGAGGGGGAGAAACATCATAAGATCCAACTATAATAGCAAAGCTCGCGATACATCAAGATCGTGCCGAATCAAGAACACGAGAGAGAGTGATCAAACACATAGCTACTGGTACATACCCTCAGCCCCGAGGGTGAACTACTCCCTCCTCGTCATGGAGAGCGCCGGGATCATGAAGATGGCCACCGGTGAGGGATCCCCCCTCCGGTTGAGTGCCGGAACAGGGTCCCGATTCGTTTTTGGTGGCTACAGAGGCTTGCGGCGGCGGAACTCCCGATCTATTCTGTTCCCCGATGGTTTTATGGTATATGGATATATATATAGGCGAAAGAAGTCAGTCAGGGAAGCCACGAGGGGCCCACGAGGGTGGAGGGCGCGCCCAGGGGGGTGGGCGCGCCTCCTGCCTCGTGCCTTCTTCGTTGCCTCCCTTACGTACACTCCAAGTCTTCTGGATTGCTTCCGTTCCAAAAATAACTCTCCCGAAGGTTTCATTCCGCTTGGACTCTGTTTGGTATTCCTTTTCTGCGAAACACTGAAACAAGGAGAAAAACAGAAACTGGCACTGGGCTCTGGGTTAATAAGTTAGTCCCAAAAATAATATAAAAGTGCATAGTAAAGCCCATTAAACATCCAAGACAGATAATATAATAGCATGGAACAATCAAAAATTATAGATACGTTGGAGACGTATCAGTAACACTCGTGATGTATTCAGTGGCTATGACATGAGCACATTGCTGAAACCTGTAATGAATTAAACCTGTTTAGCAGGCTGGGCGTAGTGTTGGTGAACATCTAATGATTTCTATTAACGGAAGTCGTGGAGTATCCCCTTTTGCTAATAAATAAATAAATTAGGAGAGGCCATGTCAGGTCAGCTTTGTTCCCATTGGAAGACGTAGAGCAAATTGCAGTCCAACAGCAAACTATATCATCAAATACAAGTTTCGTAGCCAAATATGAGTACTACTAAACAACAATGTCATCATGTTTTAGTCGTCATACAATCACCAAACACAAATCAACATACATAATAAGTGATGTTCTCACAACAAAGTACTAAACAACAACTTCATCAGGTTTCAGTTGTCGTAGAAAAAACAATTTCACATAGTAGATAAAAGTCATCTTTTCACAAGCAAATATGACAAAAGCAATATAATCATCATCCGCGGCAGCAGCGTCAACATCTTCGCCATGTGTATTAGTCTGAATCGTAATCCCCCCAGTGTCATCATCTTCTTCATCCTCAATGTCCTCGAACATTGGCTTCTTATTGATCAACTCTTCTATGTCCATAGCCCGACAGGGAATCTTTTCACCAACCTTATTGATGTGATGGTTCTCAAATATATTTTGAACATCTATGGAATCTTCTACATCAGTAGCAGTGTAAGCATCATCTTGTTGTGCAACTTCATTAAATGAATTCCTCTGCTCAAACTTTTGCAATACGCTCCAGTCTTCGTTACGTGCAAATGTGTATTCCAAGAAAAATATATATGTTGCTTAATTTGCCAAAATATAAGGCTCATCGGTGTGGTACGCCGCCTTGACATTGATGGATTTGAAATAATCATCAGCCTTGGGTTTTATGATCCTGGAAAACTGGTTATACCAACGACAGCAAAACAGAACCACACATCGATGAACCTCGAAACTCGAGATATACTGCAACTGAACAATGTCTGTTATGTTAGCATACATTTCAGTTGTCACTTTCTTGTTCGTATTCGTGCTCATGACGACACTGTTTTGTGTCTTCCTACCATTGTCGCGTGCAAGGGTGTTGTAGTGCACATGTCCAACAACACAAGACTCATAATATATTACCCGAGTATCAAGACCCATTGCTAGTTCGTAAAGGGCATCATTAACTGCATGCCCATCCTCCCACATCTTTTGAACCTATGGTTAGAAAATAGACAGGCTGATCATCTTATGTACTTGATATATTAAAAGAACTGACAGTGCAATTCAAAAGCTTGCACAACTCTAAAACCATTTCACAAATCCTGCCCTAACCAGTTTGTCAATGTTTCTTGGATTTTGCGCCAGTAACTCCTCTTCGTAGATACTGTAGAACATAGTGATTGAGGGAGTCCTGGACTAAGGGGTCCTCGGGTGTCCGGCCTGTTAGCCATGGGCCGGACTGATGGGCTGTGAAGATACGAAGATCAAAGACTGCACCCGTGTCCGGATGGAACTCTCCTTGGCGTGGAAGGCAAGCTTGGCGACCAAATATGTAGATTCCCTTCCTTGTAACCGACCCTGTGTAACCCTAGATCCTCCCGGTGTCTATATAAACCGTAGGACTTAGTCCGGAGAGGAGAGACTTATTACCTTAGTTATACAAGCTAGACTTCTAGGGTTTAGCCATTACAATCTCATGGTAGATCAACTCTTGTAATACTCATATTCATCAAGATCAATCAAGCAGGAAGTAGGGTATTACCTCCATAGAGAGGGCCCGAACCTGGGTAAACATTGTGTCCCCTGTCTCTTGTTACCATCGACCTTAGACGCACAGTTCGGGACCCCTACTCGAGATCCACCGGTTTTGACACCGACATTGGTGCTTTCATTGAGAGTTCCACTGTGCCGTCCCCAAAAGGTTTGATGGCCCCTTCAATTGTCAACAATGATGCTGTCCAAGGCGAGACCTTCCTCCCCGGACAGATCTTCGTGTTCGGCGGCTTCGCACTGTGGGCCAACTCGCTTGGACATCTGGAGCAGATCGATAGCTACGCCCCTGGCCACCAGGTCAGATTTGGGAGCTTGAACTACGTTGCGGACATCCGCGGAGATTTGATCTTCACCGGATTAGAGACCGCGGCAACTACTCCTGGTCGCCCCGATGAGCATGATCTAAATCAGTCATCGGATCGCATCCAGGAGACAACTCTGGTAACCACTCTGGCCTTAGATCCGGAGTAGATTGCGCCATCCAAGGACGGGAGCCTCAACCCCACCATGGAGGCCACAGATTCCACGGCGTTGGAGCCGAACATAGACCTAAAGTCACACAACGTCTTTCTCACCGGAACTTCGGACTCGTCTTTGGTTATAAATTCCGAGACATGTGCATCCACGGACGCCGAACTTGATCGCTTATTGATCTTTGAGTTTAGCGTCGCAGACATCTTCCAACACTCGCCCTTCGGCGACGTGCTAAACTCATTAAAAAATCTGTCCTTGGCGGGGGACTCACAGTTGAATTATGTCCGGTTCGAACTAGGGGCTCATAATGGGGAATTTTGCTTCCCACCCGCCACCCACTTCATAGCCACTGTCGAGGACTTAACCGACATGCTTGATTACGGCCCCGAAGACATTGTCAGTACGGACAACAATGCCAATGAGGAACAGGTCCAAAACCCGCCGCTTACCGGACGCTGGACGGCCACTCCTTCACACGATGTGTACATGGTGGATACACCCAATACAACCAACGACGATGACCACGAAAATCCAGTTGAGAATAAACCTCCTGAGACACAGCAAAAACGCCAGCGTCCTCGGCGCCGCTCTAAGTCACGTCGTTCCAAAGACAGCAATACTGGCACCGGAGAAAATAATACTCCGGACAATGTCGAAAACAATGAAGACCCTGTTGGGACAATCTCCGAACAGGATGAACGGGAAGATGGGCAAGTTATCCCTGATGAACAGGCCATACACGAAGACTCGGAGGACAGTAATTATCTTCCGCTCTTCGAGGAAGAGGAGGGCCTCGGCAACGAGGATTTCATCGTGCCTGAGGAACCTCTCGAGCATGAGCGCTTTAAACGCTGGCTAATAGACACTGCAAGGAGCCTGAAAAAGAAGCAGCTGCAGCTTCAAGCTGACCAAGATCTGCTCAATGATAGATGGACCGAAGTCCTGGCCGCCAAAGAATACGGCCTTAGTGGCCCAGCCAAAAATTACCCGAAGCGCAAATTGCTACCTCAGTTCGATGACGAGGCGCTGGAGCCCGTACCATCATCGCACAACGCGGCCGACCGACCGCCACGCGGTCAGGATAAAGCGGCAACTCAAGCCGAACACCAGACCGCCCCGCCTCGCCGTAAAGGCAAGAGTGAAACAGCTCGGGGCTGTACATACGACCTTCGACATGACTTGGACAGTAGAGTAGGACACACAAGATCGATCTACGGATCGCGAGGACGTGCCTCGATACGCGACGATGGCTAGCTATTCGGACGTGACAAACCTAGCCACGTCCGGGCCGAAAACCGCAAACGGACTCCATCGGAGGTACGTCGCAGTGTGGCCCAATATAGAGGCGTCGCACACCCTCTTTGCTTCACAGACGAAATAATGGAGCATGAATTCCCAGACGGGTTCAAACCCATGAATATCGAATCATACGACGGAACAACGGATCTCGCGGTATGGATCGAGGACTTCCTCCTCCATATCCACATGGCCCGCGGAGATGACCTTCATGCCATCAAATACCTACCACTAAAACTCAAAGGACCAGCTCGGTACTGGTTAAACAGTCTGCCGGAAAATTCTATTGGCAGTTGTGAAGATTTGGAAGACGCCTTTCACGACAACTTCGAAGGAACATATGTCCGGCCACCGGATGCCGATGACTTAAGCCACATTGTCCAGCAGCCCAGAGAGTCAGCCAGGAAGCTCTGGACTAGGTTCTTAGTTAAAAAGAACCGAATCATCGACTGTCTAGACGCGGAAGCCCTGCGGCCTTCAAACACAGCGTCCGGGATGAATGGCTTGCTCGCCACCTCGGTCAAGAAAGACCTAAATCCATGACAGTCCTTACCGCTCTAATGACCCGCTTTTGCGTGGGAGAAGACAGCTGGCTCGCTCGTGGAAGCAACAGCGTCAGCGACCCGGGCACTTCCGAAATCCGAGACGGCAATGGCAAGCCACGATGCAGCAAACACAAAAGTCGCAATGATAATGAAAGATCACGTGACACAGTGGTCAACGCCGGATTCAGCAGTCCCAAATCCGGTCAACGGAAAAAGCCATTCAAGGCAAATAGAGACGGACCATCCAATCTAGACAGGATATTGGATCGACCCTGCCAGATTCACGGCCACCCCAATAAACCAGCTAATCATACCAACAGAAGCTATTGGGTCTTCAAGCAGGCCGGCAAGCTCAACGCCAAAGACAAGGGGAGGAGGCCACCCGGCGATATGGACGACGAAGAGATTCACCAACCAAATACCGGGGGTCAGAAGCAATTTCGCCCCGAAGCAAAAACAGTAAACATGATATACGTGACACACGCCCCTAGAGGCGAGCGCACGAAACACTCCCTCCATACAGGAGATCATATTACAGCTACCTCAGCTGAACTACATAGCGGCCTTATCACGCCGCATACCACGTCAGCCATCACGCCGCCGATCTCCATTCAACATGACCGATCAATGTCCATATTGGACTAGCAATTCGGCTTCCGCCGTTCGCCTAATATGCCTTCAAAGTGGGTACCGCGCATACATAACTATGCACTTGAAATACCCTGGGCACCGGCGGAAGCACAATACGGGTGTGCCTGCAACCCCCTACTTTTCTAACTGCCCTTTTTTCCTTTTTATTATCCCCTCCACAGGTAGCTCAAGGGTCGGTCACCCCGAGGACTCTACCAGAGTTCGGGTTCGTACAATCATCCAAGGGTTATTCCTATCAAGGAATCCCTTAACCGAGGACAGGCGGCGCAGACGTGCGACAGGAGGTCCAAAATAACTTTTTGTAGACCGAGCTCTCTATTCTGAGCCTGTAAAGTGCCTTTTTCCTCAGCCTTCGACCCCTGGCATGTCAAATAGCCAGGGTTGCGGCTTTGTTATCTATATAATAATTGGCATATCACTCAGTTCCTAGTAAACGTACCCAGTGTCCAGTATTGACTTTTTTCTAATCGATCCGAATGTTTGCTCCTGTGGTTGTTTTACACACACACCTCGGCATAACTCGCCAGGGGCTCGGTATGGGAACAAATGAGTTGCCGGCAAGTCCGAACAGCTTTATAGCGTACTTCGGCGTCGAGAGTTTGGCCTTATATGCATCAGCTCCGAATCATGTCTTGCGTCAATAGCTGGGTTGCCCGGCTCCTGTGCTTGCTACCCGACGTTCCGATCTATCGGCTAGGGTAGTAAAGGGAGAACTACTGCGATTGTGCTCCCGGTTCATCTGGTCAAGCACCTCAGTAGAGAAAGCCGAAAACTGACTGTCATGATGCGGAGAGAGCTGGTCAACCACTCAACGACTTATCGGAATCTGTCGTGATTCCCTCCGTATTATACGAAGGAGCTTTTTCTTCAGGTCATATATGTAACGCACCATCTTGGAATAAGCCGTACACATACCAGGGGCATATCGTAGTCCCCCCCCAATAAAACTCCTATGGCTAAGTGAAAGTGTTAACGCCCTATATTCTGATTGCCTGATTCGCCGTATTGTCACCTCCTTCATGGACCAAGACGTTGGGTCAAGAGTGATCAAATGCTTTTCCGAACACCCCCGTACTTCCTACGAGGGGGCTGAAGCCGACGACTGGAAAACTGTCAGATTATATAAAAGCGGCCGCACAGGAGGAACAAAAGCTTTCGAGCAAAACATAAAATAGATTAATTATAAAATTGTCTTTTACAATTCCCATACACCTCACTCGAATACTATGTCTTTCGAGCATTGACCCTCTATCAAGTAGGCAGCCTCTAAGACGTCTTCAAAATAATGCTCCGGTGCGTGATGGTCCTTGCCCTTGGGTGGATTCTTCGCCGCAACATCGATGGCCTTCATCTTCCCCCAGTATGTCTTGACACGGGCAAAGGCCATCCATGCACCCTCAATGCATGCCGACCGCTTCACAACGTCGATACGTGGCACCGCATCAACAAGCCGCTGCACCAAGCCGAAGTAGCTATTCGGAACAGGCTCAGTCGGCCACAGCCGGATTATGGCGTTCTTCATGGCAGCGCCGGATATCCTATGAAGCTCGGCCCATTGGGACATCTGTTCATTCAGCAACAGAGGGCGCTTTGACGCGCCAAATTGTGACAAGAAAAGCTTCTCAGTTGCATACCCCTCTCGCGCTTGGTAAAACTGCGCCGCATCGGAAGAACTCTTCGGCAAGTCTAAAAACTCGTCCGGAGAACTCCACACTTGGTTAAGCTGAGCATAGTTCGGATCGCCGAACTTAGTCTGTAGCAAAAAGGGCTTACCGGCCGCAATCTCCCCAGCTTGCCGGATCTCCTCACGGGCTGCTTTGGATTCAGACCGCGCTTCTCTCGCCTCTCGTAAGGCCTTGTCAAGTTCAGCCGTTTTGGCTTCATTCTCCTTCTCAAGGAATTCACAGCGGCTAGTAGCATTTTTTAGTTCGAGCGCCATCGTGGGTATTTTCTCCTCGTCTTGGCGCCGAGCAGCTTGTTCGGCCTTTAACTCAGCCGATGCCTTTTCGGCAGCCGCATTACTAAACCGGGCCTGCTCCTTGGCCCGGGCAAGCTCCGCCCGAAGAATCTCAACGGCAGCGGCACCATCTGCAGCCATGCATATCCCAGTATGCAACTTTCAGCATCATGCTTATATTACAAACATGTATGTGTAAGGACTGCTCCGAATACATACCTTGCGACTCGTCAAGGTGCATATTGATTAACGCAATGTCATCCCCTGCCACATCAAGCTTCCGCTGCAGCTCGCCAATATTCGTAGTCCGGGAAGTTGCCAGGGGAGAAGCAGCCTGTGTTCCACTTAACCAGATTAGTCCTTGAGTGTTTCTTCTTGATCCTCCATTCGCCTCCCATGGGAAGCCAACCTGAGTCTCAGGGGCTACTACCTATAACAGGTGCATTTTTGCAAATAAAATATAGTTGAAAATATTACATCACAAACCTCGAAGCCTCTTAGCAGGCTCATAAAGGCTTCATTCAATCCGCTCTTCATGGACAGAATCTTCTCAACCACCGTACCCATCAAGGTACGCTGTTCCTCTGAGACAGATGCTTTTCACAGCATATCCCTCAACATATCCGGCGCCGCCGGGTCTCCGGAAGCCGCTGTAGGAGCACGACCATCCTTTGAAAGAACCCGTTCACCCGTCTCCAGAATCATCGTTGGCTGAAAACCGGATAGTCCGGGGCCTTCATTGTTGGCCCCCGAATCCCGGACGTCCGGAGGTCCACCTTCGGGTACTGCCTCTTTCATCGCCCGCGCTGCTTGTTGATCAAGAAAAACCCTCGGAAATGACACTTCGGAGTCGTCCGCCTTATTGGGCGAGGAGGTCGGGGGAGGCGTCTGGCTTTCCATCATCTCTGGGAGGAGATCTCCCGAAGAAGAGGATTGCCTAGGAAAACTCTATGCCGAACTGTAAAAATACACAGGCACGTTACATGTCTCTTCGGTAACAGGAAAGGAACAGGATGCGATCAAAGCACCCCGGATTCACTTACGATTTGGTCAAAGGCTTGTCCTCACAACGGAGCTGTTCAACGGCGTCGCCTATCAATCCCGAGCCGCCCGATGGTGGCATCTTGGCCCTCTTGGGAGGCCGCCCCTCCCAACCTTCGGATGTGGCCCTTTTCTTCCTGAATGGGGAAGGGATGCTTGCTTCTCCTTCGCCTTTGCCTTCGGGTGAATAAATGTTGATTTCTCCGGACGCGGTATCTAATTTACCTCTGGAACGAAGGTCATCCCGGGTCTTCCCACTTTCCACCTTACCCTCCTCTACTGGCACTTGGTACGGTGCCGGTACCAGCATCCTTGTTAACACGGGGTCTGCTGAGTCTTCGGGAAGAGGGCACGGACACCTAATCCGTTCCGCTTTCTTTATCCAGCCCTGGAAAAAGATGGTTTGCTTAGTGTCTTACCACAGGATACCTGATTAGGAGGTGTTCGGCGGACGGATACTTACCGCGATGTCCGGATGGTTACAGTCAAGGCCGATATCTTCGGTGATATCTGGCCACTGTTTTCGTTTCCCGAAAAATAATTCCCACATTCCTTCGTGCGTAGTACCGAAGAAGTGCTGAAGAGTCCGTGGCCCTTCTGGGTTAAACTCCCACATGCGGAGAGGCCGTCGCTCGCACGGCAGGGTCCGGCAGACCAGCATTACCTGGATAACATTGACAAGACTGATATCCTTCTCAATGAGGCTTCAGATGCGGCTCTGCAGAGTCCGCACTTCGTCAACTGATCCCCAGTCCAACCCTTTATTAATCCATGATGCAAGCTGAATTAGGGGGCTGGATCAGAACGCAGGCGCACTTGCCCACTTGGAACCACGGGGCTCGGTGATATAGAACCACTCCTGCTGCCATAAGTCGGATGATTCTGTGAAGGATGCTTTTAGCCAGACAGCGCTGGTAAGCTTGCTCACTGAGGCTCCACCGCACTCCGCCTGCTCCCCCTCTATCACTTGCGGCTTCACATTGAAGGTCTTGAGCCACAAGCCGAAGTGTGGAGGAGTTCGGAGGAAGGCTTCACACGTGACGATAAACGCCGAGATGAGAAGAACAGAGTTCGGGGAGAGATCGTGAAAATCTAGTCCGTAATAGAACATGAGCCCCCGGACGAAGGGATTAAGTGCAAACCCTAGTCCTCGGAGGACTTGGGAAATGAACACGACCCTCTCGCCGGATCTGGGGGTGGGGATAACCTGCCCTTCCGTGGGAAGCCGATGGAGGATTTCTGCGGTCAGATATCTTGCCACCCGAAGCTTCGCGATATCCTCCTCTGTGACAGAAGAAGCCACCCACCGGCATCGACAGCTGGCTCCGGACATGACTGAGGCTTGCGGTGATTGAAACCTGGGTGTTGGAACTTGAGGTAGTAAGGGTTGAGGAAGAAGCAAGCGTGGAGAAGAAAGATGGGTCTGTACCCCTAAAGGCCGTGAATATCGAACGCCTCCTCCCGGGCCTTAAAGCTTGCCTATTCCCAAGGAGTTGTACCCCAAAGATAGTTGGGTTACCCACGTCTGTGTCGATAAAGAATCCCTTAATAAGGGGACACGATCTCTTCTTGGATAAGACGTGCCAATGACAACCGCGTCTCGGAACGTGGGGCAGCAGGCGAAAAAACGGTTCGAAATAATGACCGGACGGACATGATGTCATGTTGTAAAAAGTTGCCAGAGGATTGGACTTATTAATTATTACGCCCTCTGTGGGAGTATATGCTACTTGTGTTGCAGAGCCGAACTCGATCATCTGAAGACCATTGTGAAGTATCCGGAAAGGGGGGGAACCCGCCTTGCAATGCCGAGGACAAATCTGCGCGCCAGACTCCTCGTCATTGAAGCCAGGTTCAGGGGCTACCGAGGGAGTCCTGGACTAAGGGGTCCTCGGGCGTCCGGCCTGTTAGCCATGGGCCGGACTGATGAGCTGTGAAGATACGAAGATCGAAGACTGCACCCGCGTCCGGATGGAACTCTCCTTGGTGTGGAAGGCAAGCTTGGCGACCAAATATGTAGATTCCCTTCCTTGTAACCGACCCTGTGTAACCCTAGATCCTCCCAGTGTCTATATAAACCGGAGGACTTAGTCCGGAGAGGAGAGACTCATTACCTTAGTCATACAAGCTAGACTTCTAGGGTTTAGCCATTACGATCTCATGGTAGATCAACTCTTGTAATACTCATATTCATCAAGATCAATCAAGCAGGAAGTAGGGTATTACCTCCATAGAGAGGGCCCGAACCTGGGTAAACATTGTGTCCCCTGTCTCCTGTTACCATCGACCTTAGACGCACAGTTCGGGACCCCCTACCCGAGATCCGCCGGTTTTGACACCGATAGTGATCGCGTCAAACATCTAAATATATAAGAATGTGCTTCAAGTTTAGTACTCCCTCTGTCCCATAATATAAGAACGCTTTTCAAGCTAACATAGCTTCAAAAAGATTCTTATATTATGGGACGGGGGGAGTAGATTACTATGTATAAGATGCAGTACTTAGCACTTACTCGACATAAAGTAGAATCTTAGGACAGTTATTCAACACATACCAAACCATTTTGCCCAAATCTTTAGGTTTCTCATCTTGTCAACTCTTCCCTATTACACGAATAGAACAATTGAAAACACTGAGATCAGGATTGTTTTCACCCACCTTTTTGCTAAGCCGATCAGTTGTTTCAATGTATTTTGAGTAGAATGTCAACGCTTTTGTAGCAATGTAGGCCTCTGCAATGGAACCCTGAGGTCTAGCTCTATTCCTAACATAGCCCTTGAAAGTGCCTAGCCGCCTTTCAATAGGGTACATCCAGCCATATTGTACTGGACCTCTAAGTAGCGCCTCATCAGGTAGATGAACAACCAAATGTACCATCACATCAAAGAAGGCTGGAGGATATATCTTCTCAAGGTCGCATATGATAGTTGGTATCTTGTCTTTAAGACACTTAACATCATCTATCCTGATATTTCTACTACAGAGTTCCCCGAAGAATTGTCCCAACCCTGCATCTACTTTGTATAAGTCAGGGCGGCCCAATCCTCTAAGGAGAACAGGTAAAACCCTTTGAAGTAGGACATGACAATCATGAGTTTTCAACCCTTATACCCTGGTTCCATTTGCACTGACTCTCCTTTCAGGGTTGGAAGCAAATCCATGTGGGAATCTCACACGTGACATGACCTTGCCAAATTCTTTTCTTTTTTGCTTGTCCAAGACGTACACAGCTGGTGCCATATCCCATGATTCACCATCGGCTTTCACCTACAAATCGTATCTGATATGCGGGTGTGTCAAATCAATCCTAGATTTTAAGGTATCTTTTGTCTTGCCTTCAGTATTAAGAAGTGTGCTGATAATCCTATCACATATATTTTTCTTGATGTACATCACATCAAGATTATGGCGCAGATCCAAATCTTTCCAATACTCCAAGTCCCACAAAGTAGACCTGTGGGTAAACAATAATCTCTCTTATGCCATGCCATGGTTCCTTTTCCCGCTACCATTATCAGGATGGTTTCCTGGCGTAATATGTCTGACCTTGTGTAATTTCTCCTACAACTCAGCATTGGTGAGCCTCTTTGGCGCATCACGGTTTTCATGAGCTGCATCAAACACAGGTCTTCGGTATTTGTTAGCACACGGCTTGTCCTTGGCAAGGAAACGGTGGTGTCCAATGTAACAGATCTTGCTAAGTATTGGGTATGACAGCGGATTCTTGTCACAACGAACACATGCATTGTAACCATGTGTCATTCGCCCTGACATAGTGCCAAAAGCCGGATAATCATGTGTAACGCCCCGAGACCGACGCTCCAGACGGCTTCCATGTTTTTTCGTTATCGTTGTGTGTATTTATTTGTTTGTTGCATTCATCATCGCATTGCATCCGCATGTTTTCATAAAACTTGTATCCGCTCATAGTTGCCGCGTCCCCCCTTGCATTCGTTGACCGTTTCGAGACCAACCTCACTTGCAACGTTGCTCCTCGTTTTCTCTCTTGTCTTCTCCGGGGCCTTTTGTTAGACACTTTGTATTTGTCGACCCCTCTCAGACCACCCCTCGCGCGCGTCCGAAAATTGTCCTGAACCCGACCCGGGTTGTTGTTACCGATGGGTCCGGATCATCCCCTAACATCCCTAAATCATCATCGGTTTCTCGTTGGACTCTCCTACCCTATTTTTTTCAGGCCATCCGATTAAGATCGGAGGGACCAAATACCCCTATCCAAAATTCACTTGTTATATAAAGACTAACCCTAGACCTAGCTGTCCAATACCTCAAATCCTCCCCGCTGAAGTCGCCGCTCACTGTCTCCTCAATCCTCGGGATCTTGCCCGATCCATTTGAGCCACCCGACCAACCTCCTTCCTCCTTGGAATTTCCTCCCGATTCAACTGGAGCCAACCAGCGCGTCTCCAGCCCCACTTCGCCCTGCCTCCCCTCTCCACCAACCAGGACCAGGCCGTCCCCGCGCCGCACCCTGCCTCTCCTTCTCTTTTCCTTCTTCCCCTGGTTCTTCTCTCTCCCTCACCCCGCGGTCTCTCTCTCTTTCTTCAGGGAGAACAGGAGCATGCCCCGCCATGGCCGCCTCGTCCCGGAGCAAGCTCGTCGGCGTCCTTCGTCGTCCTGCACCTAGCGCCGCCACGGATCCGGAGAACGCCCTCCGCCTCGCCAAGTCCCACGCCAAGCTGCACCCCCTACGTCCTGCGGCTCTACCGCCCCGCCAAGTTCCCGGCGCCGCCGCCACCGCGCGCTTCCTCTGCATCGATCGGGGAGGACGAGATGCACGTTTCCATCGCCATCGCTGCTGCCCTTGTTGATCCACGCACCAAGCCTCCGCGTCGCCGGAGCCCTGTGCAGCTGCGCCTCTGTCTCGACTTCGTCGTGCTCCTCCTATGCCCCGAGCCTCAGCCGCGACCTCGCTCGCGCCTCCCTCTATCTATTCTCTTCTTATTTTTCCTCTGTGGTGCTCACTCGCTCATGATCTCTCTGTCTCTCTCCTTGCCTCGAACAGGGAGACCCCGCCACCATGGATGGCTGAGCCCAGCGCCCGAGCTTCGTCCACCACCGTTGCCCGGAGCCGACGCCGGACGTCTCGATCCGCTCATTCCGGCTGGTTCTTGCCGACCCCGTCGCCATGAACCCCTGCCGTCGTCTTCTCCATTGCCATGGTCCTGCTGCTGTTTCTGTTTCTTCAGAAACGAGAGCAGCAGCAGCTCGCTCGGTTCAGTCTGGCGTTAACCGCGTCGCTAGGCCCAGCAGCCCCCTGCCGGCCTCATCTCTCCACCGACTGGGCCGAAGCCCATGGGTGAGTGCCAAATCCAGCCCCCCTCCTCTCTGTTCAGCCCAGCAATGCATCAGATTCGGCCCGTGTAGTTTTTTCCCCAGATATGCGAATTTAGCATTATCCAGAGTTTACTGTTTTGCAGAAAAACCCTCTTTGTCATGCATATAATAACTTAATAACCATGCATCATTTGTAAAAACATTATATATGAAAAATGCTCAGAATTTCATCTAGTTTCATAATATGCTGTTTTCATCCATGTTTAAAATGTTTAAATGTGCGGTTTGAATTAATTTGCATAATGCCATGTTAAAATGATTTATTTCATAACTAAATAACCGTAGCTCCAAATTTTATAAACTTTATATGTAAATGGGGTAGGAAAATGCATAGTTTAACATGTTGCACTTTATTTTCCTGTTTAAAAACAATAAAATATGGTTTTAGGCAGAACAGCACCAAATCTAAAAAAATGGACATGGGGATTTTCCAGAATTGTTGTTCGTTGTTCCGGCCTCATTTAAACTTGCCTAGATAGGTAGTTTTCATATGCTTCACCCCTTGCCATGTTTAATAACATTTAATATTGTTGGGTACATAAACGAGAGAGAACTAAATAATTGATGTGGTGCTTCGTCAATATGCAACTCGTTGCATATTGAGCTCCACTTAATTTGTAGTGTTGTTTGTTGCACTTTGCCATGCCATGCTCATTAAATCGGACATGGATTATACTTGATTGTGCATCATGCCATGTTCATGTGATGGTTGTTTACTATGTTGTTTGTTTCTTTCTGGGTTGCTTCTCTTGTTAGCTTCGATTTCGTTCCGGAGTTGTGAGGATTCGTTCGACTACGTCTGTTTGTCTTCTTCATGGACTCGTTCTTCATCCTAGCGGGATCTCAGGCAAGATGACCATACCCTCGAAATCAGTTCTATCTTTGCTTGCTAGTTGTTCGCTCTATTGCTATGCCGCGCTACCTACCACTTGCTATATCATGCCTCCCATATTGCCATGTCAAGCCTCTAACCCACCTTTCCTAGCAAACCGTTGTTTGGCTATGTTACCGCTTTTGCTCAGCCCCTCTTATAGCGTTGCTAGTTGCAGGTGAAGATGAAGTTTGTTCCATGTTGGAACATAATTATGTTGGGATATCACAATATCTCTTATTTAATTAATGCATCTATATACTTGGTAAAGGGTGGATGGCTCGGCCTTATGCCTGGTGTTTTGTTCCACTCTTGCCGCCCTAATTTCCGTCATACCGGTGTTATGTTCCTTGATTTTGCGTTTCTTACGCGGTTGGGTGATTTATGGGACCCCCTTGACAGTTCGCTTTGAATAAAACTCCTCCAGCAAGGCCCAACCTTGGTTTTAACATTTGCCACCTAAGCCTTTTTCCCTTGGGTTCTGCAGACTCAAGGGTCATCTTTATTTTAACCCCCCCGGGCCAGTGCTCCTTCGGGTGTTGGTCCGAACTGAGCTGCCTGCGGGGCCACCTTAGGGAAACTTGAGGGCTGGTTTTACTCGTAGCTAGTCTCATTCGGTGTTGCCCTAAGAACGAGATATGTGCAGCTCCTATCGGGATTTGTCGGCACATCTGGCGGCTTTGCTGGTCTTGTTTTACCATTGTCGAAATGTCTTGTAAACCGGGATTCCGAGACTGATCGGATCTTCCCGGGAGAAGGAATATCCTTCGTTGACCGTGAGAGCTTATAATGGGCTAAGTTGGGACACCCCTGCAGGGTATAAACTTTCGAGAGCTGTGCCCGGTTATGTGGCAGATGGGAATTTGTTAACGTCTGGTTGTAGAGAACTTGACATGTGACTTAATTAAAATGCATCAACCGTGTGTGTAACTGTGATGGTCTCTTTTCGGCGGAGTCCGGGAAGTGAACACGGCTTTTGGGTTATGTTTGACGTAAGTAGGAGTTCAGGATCACTTCTTGATCATTGCTAGTTGACGACCGTTCCGTTGCTCCACTTCTCGCTCTTATTTGCGTATGTTAGCCACCATATATGCTTAGTGCTTGCTTCAGCTCCACCTCATTACCCCATCCTTCCTATAAGCTTAAATAGTCTTGATCTCGCGGGTGTGAGATTGCTGAGTCTTCGTGACTCATAGATTCTACCAAAACAGTTGCAGGTGCCGACGATACCAGTGCAGGTGACGCAACCGAGCTCAAGTGGGAGTTCGACGAGGAACGTGGTCGTTACCATGTTTCGTTTCCTGATGATCAGTAGTGGAGCCCAGTTGGGATGATCATGGATCTAGCATTTGGGGTTATCTTCTTTTCATTTGGATATGACCGTAGTCGGTCTATGTGTGTATTTTGGATGATGTATGAATTTATTTATGTATTGTGTGAAGTGGCGATTGTAAGCCAACTCTCTTTATCCCATTCTTGTTCATTACATGGGATTGTGTGAAGATGACCCTTCTTGCGACAAAACCTACAATGCGGTTATGCCTCTATGTCGTGCCTCGACACGTGGGAGATATAGCCGCATCGTGGGCGTTACATCATGGATGCACCAAATTATAATAGCACGCAGAAATAAATCAGCTGGTGGACTACTATATAGGTCTCAAGTGAGAACACCCCTCCATAGCTTTTGAAGTTCCTCCACAAGAGGCTCCATGAATAAATCAAAATCCTTTCCATGACTTTTTGGACCTGCGATGAGCAAGGTCATCATGTAGTTTGATTCTTTGGTGCAGACATTTGGTGGCATATTATAAGGGATCACAAGCACTGGCCACATGCTATATGTGGCGCTCTAGTGGCCAAATGGGTTGAATCCATCTATAGCTAAGCCAAGTCTAATGTTTCTCGGCTCAACAACAAACTTTTTGTGTTTCAGATTAAATCTTGTCCAGTCACTACCGTGAGATGGATGGCTCATTACATTCCGATCTATGTACTCCTTGTTCCTAGAATGACATAATACATCCTCTCTTGTTTGAGCATCATGAAACAACTTCTGCAATCTTCGTATAATTGGAAAATGTCTCAGAACATTATGAGGAATCCTCTTCACAGCATCACCATCTTTCCATCTTGATGATTTGCATTTTGGGCATTCACTTAAGTTGGCATAATCCTTCTGAAACAGAACACAATTATGCTCACAAACATGTGTAATATTATATCCAATTCCAACTACATGAAGGAAATTCTTCATTTTACTGTAGGTGTGTGGCAGCTCAGACGCATCTGGGTAAGATTTGCGGAAAGCAGCCAACATCGCAACGAATGATTTGTTGGCCATCCGCTCAGATGTCTTCACCTGAAGAAAGGTGAACATAGTTGAGAATACTGACATCTTATTTCCTGCAGTGACTGCCACATTGCATTGTTCCAACATGCGGGCCCACCATTTTTGTTGTGTAGATGTAAGTTCTCGAAATGTGCAAGCAATTTGTAGCATTGTTTTAATGTTGGTCAAAATCGCTGGCTCCGCCACCACCTCCTCCTCGTCCTCCCCTTCCTCCCGAGCATCAGGCAAGTCAATATGGTGATCTACTACTTCCACATAGTCAGTAACATTGACGTTCACAGCTTCACCATGATGAACCCACCTAGTATATGTGACCGACATCCCATACAAGTGTAGATGATTTTGCATAGTTGACTGGGTTCTTGAAACTGAATTCATACAAATACTACACGGGCAGCGCACATCTAATTTCGGACCACCGTATTTAGCTCTGATAAAGTTCATGAAGTTTTCAATACCCTCGACATATGCAGGGGAGAATATTCGAGCAGAAGTTATCCAAGTCTTGTCCATCTGCTAGACATACAAATTAGTTCTTCTACTAGATATTACAGGAAAAATATGTTTTTATAAAGTCTAGAAAAATACCTAGGTCGATGTCTAAAGCTATGGTAAGATATCTAGACAAGCAGATCTAATTAACGAAATCTATGTAAAGCTAATTCAGCAAACAGATTGAGTGCTAAATTATGGTAGGCTATTCCAGCAATCAATGAGGCCGAGCACACGGCCATTAAAGGCCATCTCATCAACAAATATTGAGTGTAAAATGGTGTCGAGCTATTTCACCTAACATATTGGCTACTAAACCATGGCAATCTACTTCACAATACATACATGGTCCTAATATATGGAAGGATATTTTAGGAACTAATCGGGCATGGCATGCTATGTTAGCAAAGTAGATTGAGTGCAGAACAGGGCAAGGAAGCTTCTTAAGCAGAGCAGATCAACTGTAAACTATTTAGGCAAGCACTGAGATTAACAACGCCTATCAGCTAACATTTAGCGCTACTCCGACATGCACGGGGTGTATGTCTAGAATGCGCGTACCGTGGGAGAAGCTGACCCCCATGCGACTCCACAAGAATGTCGTTGTCGGTGTCAAAACTGGCGGATCTCGGGTAGGGGGTCCCGAACTGTGCGTCTAAGGTCGATGGTAACAGGAGACATGGGACAGAATGTTTACCCAGGTTCTGGCCCTCTCTATGGAGGTAATACCCTACTTCCTGCTTGATTGATCTTGATGAATATGAGTATTACAAGAGTTGATCTACCACGAGATCGTAATGGCGAAACCCTAGAGGTCTAGCTTGTATGACTATGGTAATGAGTCTCTCCCTCTCCGGACCAAGTCCTCCAGTTTATATAGGCACCGGGAGGATCTCGGGTTACACAGGGTCGGTTACAAGGAAGGGAATCTACATATTTGGTCGCCAAGCTTGCCTTCCACGCCAAGGAGAGTCCCATCCGGACATGGGCGCAGTCTTCGGTCTTCGTATCTTCACAGCCCATCAGTCCGGTCCATGGCTAATAGGCCGGACGCCCGAGGACCCCTCAGTCCAGGATTCCCTCAGTAGCCCCTGAACCTGGCTTCAATGATATGGTATCCGGCGCGTAGATCTGTCTTCGGCATTGCAAGGTGGGTTCCTCCTTTCGAACTCCAAGATAGTCTTCGGTCGTATTGATCGTGTCCGGACCTGTAACACACACACCACACAAAACCGTAGAGAGAATATAATTTTCCACGAGTCCAATCTGTTGAAAACTTTTTGTAATATGACATCACGTCTGCCCGGTCATAATTTTGAACCGTTTTTCTCTGCCGCTCCACGTTTCGAGACGCGGTTGCCATTGGCACGTCTTGTCAAAGTAGAGATCGTGTCCCCTTATTGCAGGATTTTCATCAATGCAGTCGTGGGTAACCCAACCATGCCGTTTACACAGCCCTTGGGAATAGGTGAGTTTTAGGGCGAGTAGGGAGGCGTTCAGTATTCACTGCCTTTATAAGGGGATAAGGATTCCCCCTTCTTCTCCCACGCCTTCTCCTTCCTCTGCCCATCCATGCTCGAGCTCCAGTGCCCAAGCTCTAGCTTTCCTCGCCCGAGAAAGCACTCCAATCATGTCCGGATCCGGAGTTGGAGGCAAGTGGATGGCCTCCTCCGTCAAGAAGAAGGACATCAAGGAGCTCTGGGAGGCTGGATACCTGGCCAAGGGGATCGTTCACCGACTCCCGGCCAAGGGACAAATCGTCCCTACCCCGGAGCCCCATGAGAGGGTTGTGTTTCTCACACATTTTGTCCGCGGGCTGGGATTCCCTCTCCACCCGTTTGTCCGCGGATTGATGTTTTACTATGGGCTGGACTCCCACGATCTAGCCCCCAACTCTATCCTCAACATCTCAGCATTTATTGTCGTGTGCGAGGCCTTTCTCCGCATCCCACCTCACTTCAGCCTATGGCTGAAGACCTTCAATGTGAAGCCGAAGGTGGTGAGCAGTCAACAAGCAGAGTGCGGAGGCGCCATGGTGGGCAAGATGCCCAATGTCACCTGGCCCGAAGGCTCCTTTGTAGAGATGGTGAAGGGGTGGCAGTCGGGGTGGTTCTACATCACCGAGCCGCGCGACACCAGTTGGGCGGCGGCCCCCGAATTCCGATCCGGAGTTCCGATGCGGCTCACCTCCTGGCAAGAGAAGGGCCTAACCTAGGGTTCTTCGAACGAGCTGACTAGGCTCCAGACGTGGATCCAGAACATGATAACCAAGAGAATCAAACTTGTCAACGTGATCCAGGTTATGCTCATTCGCTGAATCCTTCCGTGCCAACGCCGGACTTGCTATTTGTGGGAGTTCGATCCGGCCAAGCACCAGACGCTACTAGAGCTCTTCAGCACGACGCACGAAGACATCTGGAAAGTGCTCTTCAAGGCCGGTGAGACATCACCGCCCACGACCGAGGATCACGGGCTTAGCTTAAAACGCCAGGCTAATTCGCTAAGTTCTTTCATGTTTTCAAGGTATACCCTTTACTGGCATATTTTGAGGAAGGGGTCTAAGCCTTCCTATCAATTTTTCAGGCCTGGATCGATGTAGCGGGGCAGATTAACTGTCTGGCTCCGCTACCCGAAGACCAAGAAACCCCACTTCTGAGGAAGATGCTGTTTCCGGCGCCTTATGATGTGCCGGAGAAGAAGGCCAAGAAAACGGCCAAGGGGGCCAGGAGTGGCCTTTGCCGAAAAGGTGCTTCAGACATGACGTCCGAAGACGAGACTCACTCTTCGACAGCCGAAGACGACGACGAGGAGGAGGAAGAAAGCGACTCCCCCCTGAGGGGGGAAGGAAGAAAAGGGGGCCTCCCCAAATCTGGAGGCGAAGGTGCCCAAGAGGGGGAAGGGCTTCCTCGCGGATAACTCCATGTGGGATGTCGATAGCAGTCCAGAGCGACCCCTCCGAACCAAGCCTCGGGCCGCCTCGTAAGTACCTTATGCACGTCCAAATGTCTGGCCTTTCCACTTTGTAATATTAATATATCTAAATTATGCTATTGCAGTCTGGCCCGCGACAGCTCCCCGCGATCCTCGACAGGAGGTTCGCTAGATTCAAAGGAGATGGCCTGCGTGTCACCGCCGCCCACTCACCCTCCCTCGGCCAAGGGTGATGATGAGGTGGTGTCCCAAAGGACCTTCCCAGGTCAGGGAGAGGTTCTGGAGGTCGTCGAGGTGGCGCCAAAGGATGACTCTTCGGCCGCCGGACACAAGCCCCCATGGGGACTGGTGATGGGGGCCAAGTTCAGTTCGGCCCCCAGCCGGATACCATTCCGGAGACCAACATGGCTCCGGAGTCAAGCGAGCATCCTTCCCCGAAAGGAGGAGGTGTGCCTGTTCCGCCGGTGACCTCTGTCCAATCAGAGGTATGGTGATCGAGAAGGTTCAGGCTGCAAAAAGCGGGCTAACCAAAGCCTGCGCCAGCCTTCTAACAGTCTTTGAGGTAAGAAATGTAATTGTAGAAAGAATATCACAGTGTAGACAGTAGCCCCTGATGCTCTGTTCGTTGTTCGGAAAGAAAAAGCCGAACAGAGGATCAAAATAATTTTTGCAGGAGTCTAACAGAAGATGTCTATGTGAATAAGCAGGTGTCGCTGCTGGCTGCTGCCGCTCATACTGCGGAGGTCTCCGGACGGAAGCAGAGCCTGGAGCGGCCCAAAGAAGAGCTCGGCCTCATGAAGAAGCAGCTGGAGGACAGCCAAGGTATGCAGTAACCTGCGTGTATATTTAGGAAGGATGAATGGTTTGTGCTGACTAAAGTGTCATGAACTTTATTAGGGGCCACGACTGAGGTGGCGGCCCTCAAGAAGGCATTAGCCAAGGCCGAGAACAAAGCGGCCAAGAAACACGCAGCGCGCGAGAAGCACGAGGCCCGGGTCAGCGAGGTCCAGCAAGAGCTCGAGGACGCCGTCAAGAAGTACGAGTCCTTGGAGCATGATTCTAAGATACAAGGGTCCGAACTTGCGAAGGCCCACCAGAGCGCACAAGATGCTCGAGCCAAAGCCCAGAGCGCCCTCCAGGAAATCCAGGCGGCCAAGAAGATCGCGGTGGGTAAGGATTTCATTATGCAAAGCAAGTCTGTGAAGGAAACGTTCCTTTTACTTACCCGCATTTGGAGCTCTCCAGGGGCGTTTACGGATTTGCCGCGTAGCGTATCAAATGCTGCCGAGTTCTATCAAGCCGAAGAAGGGAGTTCTACGGAGAAGCTGTTCTGGTCTCAATATCTTGGACCAGAACATCCGGTGCCCTTCAGCAACCAGCTGAAACAGCTGGTCGAGCTGCACAAGGCGGCTGAGCTGGCCATGAAGGACCTAATAGTCTGGCTATGGCCTACCGAGCCGATGCCCAGCAGCTACTTCAGACTTGTGAAGCGTCTTGTTAGTGCGTGCCCACGGATTGAAGTCGTGAAGCGGTTGGTCTGCATTGAAGGTGCACGGATGGCCTTTGCCCGCGCCAAGATGCACTGGGCGAAGATGGATGCCAAGAAGTTGATGACCGAGGGGCCGCCCGAGGGCAAGGAGCACCGCCGACCTGAGCTATATTTTGATAGTGTCCTGGAGGGATCCCGCCTTGTGGCGGAGCAATGTGCGAAGGATGTTATATTCCCATGAAAACATTCATGTCATCCTATCTTGTAAAATGAAACAAGGTCGTTATGTAATATAGTGCTTACGACTTTTAAAATTTTACCTTCTGTGCGACCGGTTATGAAATCTGAGGGTTAGCCAGTCATCGGCTTCTGCCCCCACGTAGATAGTACAGGGGTGTTCGGGATAAATCTAAACACTCTTTACTCCATATTCTGGTCCTTAAAGGAGGTGTTTAGCGCAACGAACAAGGCAATCAGACTATACGGCTTTTATCAGCCTCACTTAGCCATAGGAGTTTGACAATGAGAATTTTGGCGAAGCCCCTGGTATTCGGAAGGCCGAACTAGGGGCGCTATACACACCGGATCGGATAAAAACCGATTCCTCGCATAAAGCAAAAAAAAATCTCGAAGGATTTGAAACCTCTTGAACAACTGACCAGCTCTCGCTGCATCATGACAGTCAGTTTTCGGCTTTCTCTACTGAGGTGCTCGTCCGGAAGAACCGGGACACAATCGCAGTAGTTCTCCCTTTACTACCCTAGCCGATATAGCGGAACGTAAGGTAGTAAGCACAGGGGCCGGGCAACCCAACTATTGACCAAAGACATGATTTGGAGCCGATGCATATAATGCTATAAGTTCGGGGTGCCGAACTGTACTGTAAAAAGTGTTCAGACTTTATTGCCGTATTGCGGGGCGTGATGAAGCCCCTGGCGAAGTAATATGTACCAGAGTGTACGGGTGCGATGAGTAATAAATACAAAGACAAGGAAAAAAATCAAGTAATAAGCTGGCGCTGCCAATTATTTTCCATTGTAAGTTGATTAATACGTCGAGGCGTACTTGTGCAAGTAATGCGATAAGCAAGTAAGGCTATTTAACATGCCTTGACCAAGGCGAGTTGCGTGCAGGTATGTAAAACAGGTATATCAATCGTTAGCACAGACCACCTGGGGATTCCCTTGTACGTCAAAGCTCCTTGCCTCCTTGGTGTATCCGTCCCGTGACCGGTCCGATGATCAGGTTATTTAGAAAAAGCCTCGAGAAGAGAAAAACCCAAAATGAAAATGAAAAAGTGAAGGTGTGCGGATCCAGGGTCGGTCGAGCCGCAATGTGGATCACGTGCTAGCTATGCCCCATCGATACCCATGGAATTTTGAGTGCGTAGTTATGTACGCGCGGTACGAATGCCGCCATTTGATTGGGATTGGGACGGATGCCAAATTGCTAGTTAAGCTCTTGACGTGCGGGGCTGTCTTGCTGCAGAATAGTCCGGACTCTCTTAATGGTGTCCGGGGGCTCGGCCGCCGAATTAAGGTTCTGCTGGAAAAGGCCGCGCTGTACTTCTGCTGCTAAGGCCGCGGTATGCTCCTCGGTACGGAGGGAGCGTTCCGTATTTCCATTAACTGTTATGACGCCACGTGGTCCGGGCATCTTGAACTTGAGATAAGCATAGTGAGGTACCGCATTGAATCGGGCAAATGCGATTCGTCCCAGCAGTGCATGGCAGCCGCTGCGGAAGGGGGCGATGTCGAAGATTAACTCCTCGCTTCGGAAGTTGTTCGGAGATCCGAAGACGACCTCTAGTGTGATTGAGCCCGTACAGCGGGCTTCTACGCCTGGTATGACTCCTTTAGAGTTAGTCCTTGTGGGCTTGATCCGTGATGGGTTAATGCCCATTTTGCGCACTATATCCTAATAGAGCAGATTGAGGCTGCTGCCACCGTCCATGAGGACTCGTGTCAGGTGGAATCCATCAATGATTGGGTCTAGGACTAGTGCGGGTGATCTGCCATGCCGGATACTGGTCGGATGATCCTGACGATCAAAAGTGATAGGGCACGATGACCATGGATTGAATTTTGGGCGACTGGCTCTATCGCATAGACGTCCCTGAGTGCGCGCTTGTGCTCCCTCTTGGGGATATGTGTAGCATATATCATGTTCACCGTTTTGACCTGAGGGGGAAACTTTTTCTGTCCCCCTGTGTTGGGCTGCAGGGGCTCCTCGTCATCATCCTCGCTCTGCAATCCCTTTTCCTTATTCTCGGCATTTAACTTGCTGGCTTGCTTAAAAACCCAGCAATCTCTATTGGTATGGTTGGCTGGTTTGCCTGGGGTGCCATGGATTTGGCACGGACGGTCGAGTATGCGGTCTATGCTGGATGGTCCTTGATTGTTTATTTTATAAGGATTTTTCCACTAACCGGACGTGGAGCCGCTGAATCCGGCATTGACAGCAGTGTCGTCGGTGTTGTCGCCCTTGCTTCAGCGTTTGTGTTTGCTGTGTCGGAGCTTGTCGTTGCTGTTTTTGACCTCAGAGGGGCCTGCCTTGCTGGCTGTGTTTTTTCTACGAGCCAACCAGCTATCCTCACGTGCGCAAAAGCGGGTCATGAGTGCCGTGAGGGCTGCCATAGATTTCGGCTTTTGCTTGGCCGAGGTGGCGGGCGAGCTATTCATCACGGATACTATGTTTAAAGGCCGCTAGGGCTTCGGCATCCGGACAGTCGACGATCTGGTTCTTTTTGGTTAGGAACCTATTCCAAAATTTCCTGACTGACTCTCCAGGTTGTTGGACTATGTGGCTTAAATCATCGGCGTCTGGTGGCCGGACATATGTACCTTGGAAGTTGTCGAGGAAGGCTTCTTCCATGTCCTCCCAGCTGCCGATAGAGTTTTCAGGGAGGCTATTTAACCAGTGCCGAGATGGCCCTTTGAGCTTTAGTGGGAGGTATTTGATGGCGTGAAGATCATCCCCGCGAGCCATGTGGATGTGGAGAATGAAATCCTCGATCCATACCGCGGGATCGGTTGTTCCATCGTATGACTCGATGTTTATGGGTTTGAATCCTTCTGGGAATTCATGGTCCATTACTTCGTCAGTGAAGCAAAGAGGGTGTGCGGCGCCTCTATATCGGGCTGCATCGCGACATAGCTCAGATGGAGTCCGTCTGCAGTTTTCGGCCCGGGCGTGACTAGGTTTGTCACGTCCTAATAGATAGCTGTTCTCGCGTGTCAAGGCACGTCCTCGCGATCCGTAGATCGATCTTGTATGTCCTACTCTACTGTCTAGGTCTTGACGAAGGTCATATGTATGGCCCCAAGCTGTCTTGTCCTTGCCTTTACGATGAGGTGGGACAGTCTGGTTCTCGGCTCGGGTTGTCGTTTTATCACGACCACGCGATGGCTGATCAACCGCATTGCGTGATGCTGGTGCGGGCTCTGGCGCCTCATCATCGAACTGGGGTAGCAATTTGCGCTTTGGGTAACTTTTGGCCGGGCGTTTGAGGCCGTATTCTTCGGCTGCCAGGACATCGGTCCATCTGTCATTGAGCAGGTCTTGATCAGCTTGAAGCTGCTGCTGCTTCTTTTTCAGGCTCCTCGCAGTGGCTATTAGCTGAAGCTTAAAGCGCTCCTGCTCGAGAGGCTCCTTAGGCATGATGAAGTCTTCGTTACTGAGGCTCACCTCCTCCTCGGAGGGCGGATGATAACTGTCGTCCTCCGAGTCTTCTTCTATGGCCTGTTCGTCAGGGCTGACTTGCCCGTTTTCTTGCTCCTCCCGTTCGGATGTTACCTCAGCAAGGTCTTCATTGTTCTCGGATCGTCCGGAGTATTATTTTCTCCGGTGCCAGCGTTGCTATCTTTTGAACGACGTGACTTGGAGCGGTGCCGAGGACGCCGGCGTTTTTGCTGTGTCTCAGGAGGTTTATTCTCAACTGGATTTTCTTTGTCGTCGTTGTTGGTTGTCTTGGGTGTATCCACATGTACACATCGTACGAAGAAGTGGCCGCCAGCGTCTAGTAAATGGCGAGTTTTGGTCCTGTTCTTCGTTAGCATCGTCGTCCATACCGTCGATGTCTTCGGAGCCGTAATCCAGCGTGTCGGTTAAATCCTTGACTGTGGCTATGAAGTGGGTGGCGGATGGGAAGCAAGATTCTCCATCATCAGCCCCTAGTTCAAACCGAACATAGTTCGGCTGTGAGTCCCCTGCCAAGGACAGGCTCTTTAATGAGTTTCGCACATCGCCCAAGGGCGAGTGCTGGAAGATGTCTGCGGTGCTGAACTCGAAGATCGATAAACGATCAAGTTCGGCATCCGCGGGCTCACATGGTTCAGAACTTACACCCAGAGACGAGTCTGGAGTTCCGGTGACACAAACATTGTGTGAGGTTAAGTCCATGTGTGGCTCCAACGCCGGGGAATCTATGGCCTCTGAGGTGGGGTTGAGCCTCCAATCCTTGGATGGCGCTGTGTGCTCCGGATCTAAGGCCAGAGCAGTTACAGGAGCTATCTCCTAGATGCGGTCTGACAATAGATTTAGGTCATGTTCATCAAGGTGACCAGGAGCGGTTGCCTCGGTCTCGAATCCGGCGAAGATCAAATCTCCACGGATGTCCGCGACATAGTTCAAGCTTCCGAATCTGACCTGATCGCCAAGGGCATAGCTATCGATCTGCTCCAGATGGCCAAGTGAGTTGGCCCGCAGTGCGAAGCCGCCGAATACGAAGATCTGTCCGGGGAGGAAGGTTTCTCCTTGGACAGCATTGTCGTTGGCGATTGAAGGGGCCATCAAACCTTTTGGGGACGACACAGTGGAACTCTCAATGAAAGCACCAATGTTGGTGTCAAAACCGGTGGATCTCGGGTAGGGGGTCCCGAACTGTGCGTCTAAGGTCGATGGTAACAGGAGACAGGGGACACAATGTTTACCCAGGTTCGGGCCCTCTCTATGGAGGTAATACCCTACTTCCTACTTGATTGATCTTGATGAATATGAGTATTACAAGAGTTGATCTACCATGAGATCGTAATGGTTAAACCCTAGAGGTCAAGCTTGTATGACTATGGTAATGAGTCTCTCCCTCTCCGGACCAAGTCCTCCGGTTTATATAGGCATCGGGAGGATCTAGGGTTACACAGGGTTAGTTACAAGGATGGGAATCTACATATTTGGTCGCCAAGCTTGCCTTCCACGCCAAGGAGAGTCCCATCCGGACACTTGCGCAGTCTTCGGTCTTCATATCTTCACAACCCATCAGTCCATCCCATGGCTAATAGGCCGGACGCCCGAGGACCCCTCAGTCCAGGACTCCCTCAGTCGCCAGCGGTGGCAGCACGGACGGAGGACGGTATTTTACAAGAGCGTACTATGGGAGCGAGAGGATTGTCGTGCGTCCCCTCGACGAATCGCGGCGCCGATGTATCGGCGCTGCGCGGATGTCGGCTTTGGCGGAATAGCATACAGTGGGTAAACAAATTACTGTTGGGCAGTTGATAGAATATCAAATAATTATGACGACATCCAAGGCGATGATCATGTATATAGGCATCACGTCCAAGATTGGTAGACTGACTCCTGCCTGCATATACTACTATTACTCCACACATCGACCGCTATCCATCATGCATCTAGTGTATTAAGTTCATGGAGAAGCGGAGTAATGCAATAAGAACAGTGACATGATGTAGACAAGATCTATCCATGTAGGAATAGACCCCATCTTTTTATTCTTAATAGCAACGATACATGTGTTTCTCGCTACCCCTTCTGTCACTGGGTGAGGACATCGCAAGATCGAACCCACCACAAAGCGCCTCTTCCCATTGCAAGGAAAATCAATCTAGTTGGCCTCATTGAACCAAAGATTTAGAGAAGAAATACGAGGCTATAAAAATCATGCATATAAGAGATCAAAGAAGACTCAAATAATATTCATAGATAGATCTGATCATAAACTTGCAATTCATCGAATCCCAACAAACACACCTCAAAAATTCATTACATCAAATAGATCACCAAGAACATCGAGGAGAGCATTGTATTGAGAATCAAAAAGAGAGAAGAAACCATCTAGCTAGTGCCTACGGCCCATTGGTCTATGATGAACTACTCACGCTTCATCGGAGGAGCACCAATGAGGATGATGAACCCCTCCGTGATCGTGTTCCCCTCCGACAGAGTGCTAGAATAGGGCTCTAGATTGGATCTTGTGGTTTGGGAACTTGCGGCGGCTGTAATTGTGTTTGATCGCTCCCTAGGGTTTCTGGAATATTTGGGTATTTTTAGAGCTGAGAGGCAGTGGAATGGAGCTCCGTGGGTCCCACCACCCATCAGGGCGCGCCTGGGGCCTTTGGCGCGCCCTCATGGGTTGTGGGCCCCACAGGCCGTCCCTCATCCACTTCCTTGGTTCCCAAGTTGTCTTATGGTCCCAAAAAAATCTCCAAAATGTTTTGCTGCGTTTGGACTCCGTTTGATATGGATATTCTGCGAAGTAAAAAACAAGCAAAAAACAACAACTTACACTTAGCACTATGTCAATAGGTTAGTCCCAAAAAATGATATAAAGTTGTTATAAAATGAACATAAACATCCAAGAATGATAATATAACAGCATGGAACAATAAAAAATTATAGATACGTTGGAGACGTATCACTAACCTATTGACCTAGTGCCCCGTGCCAATTGTTGTTTTTTGCTTTTTTTTTACTTCGCAGAATATCAATACCAAACGAAGTCCAATTGCCACAAAACTTTTTGGAGATTTTTTCTGGTGATATAAGACCCTGGAAGCTTCCGAAACACACGAGAGGAGGCTCGTGGGCCACATTAGACACCAGGGCACGCCGGTGGCCTTCATAAATACTCTAAAATCCCCAAAACCCTATGGGGGGCGACGAAATACTTTTTCCGCCGCCGCAAGTTCCAGAACCACGAGATCCGATCTAGAGGCCTTTTCTAGCACTCTGCCGGAGGGGGCAACGATCACGTAGGGGTTCTTCATCATCCTTGCTGCCCCTCCGATGATGCGTGAGTAGTTTACCACAGATCTACGGGTTCATACTTAGTAGCTAGATAGCTTCTTATCTCTTTTTGATCTTCAATACAATTTTCTCCTCGATGTTCTTGGAGATCTATTTGATGTGATGACTTTTTTGCGGTGTGTTTGTTGGGATCCGATGAATTGTGAGTTTATGATCAGATCTATCTATGAATATTATTTGAGTCTTCTTTGAACTCTTTAATGCATGATTGTTATAGCTTTGTATTTCTTCTCTGATTTATTGGTTTGGTTTTTCCAACTAGATTGATTTGTCTTGCCATGGGAAGAGGTGCTTTGTGATGAGTTCGATCTTGCGGTGCTCAATCTCAGTGACAGAATGAGACATGACACGCATGTATCTTTGCTATTAAGGGAAACAAGATGGGGTTTATTCACATGTGAGTTTATCTTGTCTACATCATGTCATCTTGACTAATGCATTACTCCGTTTTTCCATGAACTTAATACACTAGATGCATGCTGGATAGCGGTCGATGTGGGAGTAATAGTAGTAGATGCAGACATTTTGGTCTACTAATCTTGGACGTGATGACTATATACATGATCATTGCCTTGTATATCATCATAATTATATGCTTTTCTATCAATTGCCCGACAGTAATTTGTTTACCCACCGTATGCTATTTTTCTCGAGAGAAGCCTCTAGTGAAAAGTATGGCCCCAGGTTTATTTCCTATCATATTAAAACCAAAAATACCTTGCTGCAGTTATCTTTTATTTATTTTATTTTGTGTTTTAGTTAGGTATATTTATCAAATCTCATACAATTTAATCTATCTCAATACCGTTGAGGGATTGACAACCCCTTCACGCGTTGGGTTGCAAGTATTTGTTGTTTGTGTGCAGGTGTTGTTTACATAGTGTTGCTTGGTTCTCCTACTGGATTGATAACCTTACTTTCATAACCGAGGGAAATACTTACCTCTGCTGTGCTGCATCATCCCCTCCTCTTCGGGGAATTACCAACGCAGATTATAAGCAATCAGGAAGAATTTCTGGCGCCATTGCCGGGGAGAGATGATCAACATCTATCTAGTACCTACGCATAAACTCTCATCTCCTTGCAATTTACTTTATTTTCCAGTTGCCTCTTGTGTTCATCTCCCCCACTTCTGAAAGGTTTTTGCAAAAATAAAAATATATTTTTTGTTTGCCTTTCAGTCTTGGTCATCTTGTCATCGTGACTAGCATAACTACCCCTCCTTTGTCACCGGATTTTTAAGTTCTATACTTCAAACAGAAACAAGGAGAAAATTTGAAAGATGCCTAGTATAGAATAATGGAATCATACCATATTTTCACTACAAAAGGAGATGCAAAAATTTTGCTTCACAATTTTTATATAGGTTTAACCATGCATCATAGACAACTTTGGGATTTTGCCGCTAAAGGGAATTTTGTTGAAGTTGATCATCTTGCTGCCTATGAAATAATAGAGAGAATATTGGGAGTTCCACCACCACAAAAAGGATTTACCGTTACTCAAGAGGAGATTCAAATATTAGACAAGTTAGGTGATATACAGAAAATTTTGGTTGAAATGCAAAAGTCTAACGAACCTCTCAAAAATATTAGTGGGAACCTCAATCGTATGAATACTTTGATTACTCAGTGTAATAAGCAGTTGGATATTTTAGATCTTAAAATGGTCTCATTTTCTAAGAATAATGGGAAGCGTAAAGAGCCTCCCGGGTTTGCGGAAACTCTTGCAAAGATTGCAAAAACCAAAGATGACAACACTTGAATCTATGCATTATGCCTAGCTAGGAGTGTAAAACAATAGCGCTTGTTGGGAGGCAACCCAATAGATATCTTTGAAATTTTTGGTTTTCTTTTTGTTCTTCAATATGCAATTATACTTCTGTTATGTTTTTTATGTTTTAGTTAGTGTTTGTGCCAAGTAAAGCCTTTGGGATGATTTGGGTGACAGTTGATTTGATCCTGTTGGAAAACAGAAACTTTTGCGCCCAGTAACAAAATTGATCTGCTCTGCTGGAAGGCGACAAATTCTTGATTTTCTACACATTATTGAGATACAAATTGCCCATGTTGTCCTAATTTCTCAGAATTTTTGGAGTTATAGAAGTATGGTCAAAGTCCAGATTACTATAGACTGTTATGTTTTTGACAGATTCTGTTCTTATTGCATTGTTTGCTTATTTTGATGAATCTATGGATTGTATCGGGGGATATAAGCCATGGTAAAGTTAGAATACAGTAGGTATAATGCAATAATAAAATATGAATGGGTTTGCAACATTACTTACAGTGGTGATTTGCATTATTATACTAACTGTTCTCACGGTGGTTTTGTTAAGTTTTGTGTGATTGAAGTTTTCAAATTTTGGGTGAGATCACGATGGATGAAGGAATAAGGAGTGAAAAGGAGTACCAAGCAACTAAGCAACTAAGCATGGGGATGCCCCGGAAGGCATCCCCTCTTTCTTCTAACGACCATTGGTAATTTTACTTGGAGCTATATTTTTATCCATCACATATCATGAGTTTTGTTTGGAGTGTCGTGTATTATATGAGTCTTTGATTGTTTTGCTTTTTAGTTTGTCACAACCTATTGACACTAGATTTTTACATGGTGCAAAACCCTATCAAGATGACATCGGATGGGAAACTTACAACTGCAAAGGTCTTTGTCTCGTTGAAACGGTCAATTTTGGTATAAAAATAGTCCCAATCCGAGTTCTTATGCAAAAGTTATAGCCATCCGAATACAGCCCTATCATGAGCCAAAAGTGGCGCGCCCCACCAGACACCCTGTCTGATGGGTAGCACGAATAATAGCCTGTTTTGCATGAGTGATTTGACCCTCAAGATAACCTCTGATGAAAAAACGTTCAACATGAAAGTTGTTCATCTCGTCGAAACGGTCAAGATCGATTTTGGGCTCGTTTCCATCCAAGATTGTTTCCACCTCAAAAATTACCCGCAAAATCCAGCTAGTTTAAACCGAACAGGTTTGGAAAGTTCGGACCAAACCAATCCGAATTTGACTAGGATTTTGGACGTGAATCCAAGCCTTTTCCTTGCACGGGAAGTCCAGCCGCCTCTTATATACCTAAGGGGTGACGACCGATTGAACAACACATAATCGACAAATCAGTCTATCATCTTTTACCTTTACTTCTATCTTCTCCCTTGTTCTTCTTCTTCCTCGTTCTTCATTCGCTCTTCATTTGCAGGGCGACGAACCTCGAGGCCCTAGGGGCGATTACGTCAACCTAGGACAGCCCATAGCCGCCGCGCGCCCTGACGGGGTCCCTCCCGGGCGTGTGGGGTTTCGGGTCCTGAAAAGCACCCGCCAGATTGCTTGCGTACCGCGCTTCCGGACAGGTCTCCTTCCACGTGAGCTGCGGTGCATCACCCTCGGCATTGGAGGTACATGGTGACGTGTTCGTGTGCGAACACATTTTTTGGCGACTCCGCTGGGGACGAAAGATCAAGAATCATCATCAACCATGTCTAATATCCCCAAGCCCTCACAAGTTGACGCCGATAGCATCATTAAGCCCAGTCTTGATGAACTATCGGAGGAACATCGCCAAGCCTATGAAACGCGCAAGAAGCAGCGTGAAGTGGCTTTTCAGGTGCTCAAGAAGAAGCACGAGGAGGAGGATTTGGAGGCGTTTCTTGCAAGTTTCAAGAAGGACCGGCTAGGCAACATAACTCTGGTTGGAAACGTAAATTTTCCTCCCCTCATTAACGAACAAGATGTAATCACTGTGAGTAAAGTTTTTTCTCCGGAGCAAGTGGCTGTGATTGAAAGTCTTGTTAGTAAGGTAATGTGATGACGTACAATTCTTTTATGGCAAATACTAATGCTAAGAAAAATATGCCTCCGTCATCTAGTGGTACTGTTGGTGTATCTGAAAACCCTAGTCTAACTTTACCTATTTCATCGGCACCTCCTATACAACAACAATATAGTATGGCGTTGAATTTTTACCCTAGTCAAACCAACCAGCTTGTGGCTACACCTGCATATCCTAATCCTATTATGAGTGTGCCCAATTTGGCGTCAACGCCAAATCACTGTGTCACACCACCCATAGGCGCAAGCATGTTTGGTCTTCCGCCGAATTATGGTTCGGGGCCCATCCCACAAGTTGCACCAATAGCTAGTACTCAGGTTGCTCCTATGTCATTGCCACAAACATCTTCATCTACCTCCGATCCAATTTTAGCTAAATTAAGGGAGGATTTGCATAAGATGTTTCTAGAAACTTTCAGAAATGAGTCGAAAGTAAAGAGTCGTGTGTACCAAAAGCCTTATCCTGAACACTTCAATGCAATTTCTTACCCTCAAGGTTATAAGGTTCCTGATTTTGTTAAATTTAGTGGTGAGGGTACGAAAACAACTTGGGAGCATGTTAGTCAGTATCTAGCGCAGTTGGGTGAAGGAGGTTCCATAGAAGAATTGAAAGTGCGTTTATTTCCATTATCTTTAACTGGTACCGCATTTTCATGGTTTGCTGCTTTACCACATGGCTCAATTCTCTTATGGTCGCAATTAGAGCAAAAGTTTCATGATCACTTTTATAGCGGCGATAATGAGCTAAAGTTGTCACATCTTACATCGGTTAGGTAGAAACATGATGAATCAATCACCGATTATGTCAAGAGATTTAGAGATATAAAAAACCGATGTTATAGCTTAGTGATAACTGAGAGAGACTTGGCGGATCTTGTTCTTAATGGTTTGAAAACTCACATTAAAGAGAGGCTAGAAAGTTATGAGTTTTTGAGCATTAATCAAGTCTCAGAAAAAGCTTTGGCCCAAGAGAGTTGAAGTAAAGAGGTCCATAGGTCTACAACCTATCGTCCTAGAATGCATATGGTTGAACACAATGATGATAATTCAGACGATGAGGTTGATGTCTACACTACTGAATTTGTTTGGTCCTCAAAAGCCAAACCCTATATATGCAATGCTCTTAAGCCGATTCACAAGAATCGTGATGAGGAGATGAGTTTACTTTTGATATATCAAAGTGTGATAAAATATTTGATGCTCTCTTGCAAGATAAGATGATTAGAATATCACACATCATACCACCGTTTGAGGAGCTGAAACGGCGTGCTTATTGCAAGTACCATAATTCATTTTCTCATGCTACTAACGATTGCAATGTTTTCCGACGATAGATACAATCGGCCATTGATGACGGACGATTGAATTTTGCTGAGATGCAAGTTGATAAACAGCCCTTCCCGATAAACACCATGGACTTGGAGGGAAAGAAAATGTTGATTCGGCCTAGCATAGCCGAATCTGCTAATAAAGATAATGTTGTTAGTGGTGAACCCAGGAAAGGCAAGGAGGGCGACAAAGTCTTGGGACGAGAGGTTGTGCTTGATAAGCAACCCGATGGCAAAGAAGTATTGAAGATCACCATAAAAAATCCTTCACTCGGGGGGCAACCACAAGTACAAGAAGATACGCATGTTAGATTTATCAAGCCCAAGAATTCAGAAGTTGGCAAGTGGGAAAAGAGTGAAGCTAAGCGCAAGCGAATCAGGCCAACTTTTGATATGTTGCTATCCAAATATGCAAGTGAAGCAGCCGGTTCTAGCTCTAATCGGCCATCACATTCAAAGTGTTCAAGATTGCCTCCGGAGCAAGAGTTTCGATGCTATGCAAGGACATATGGGTCATGGGCACCGACACCATGGATGTCACAACCCTCCTATGCGCCATATTACATGAGAGGCTTCAGTGGAGGATGGGGGAAGCCCCCAATGGCTCCGTATGCTTGTCATATGGGGTGGGCAGCACCTAGAAGGCTTGCTCACGAGAGGCTTTATTATCCCACACAAGGCCGTTCGAGCTATGGTGCTAATCGGCCAACAAAAATTTCTCCACGCAAGGCTAACAAAAAAGTGTGGCGTGTTAAGTCACCTAATGCAGAAATTGCAGAATGTGACAAGCAAAAGGAGATCGAAAAGCCGGTTGTTGGTAATCTGACTACTTCTCATGGTGATATTGTTATTGTTTAGCAGGGTTCTATGGTTAATGATCGTGAGGCGACCACAAGCAAGGCCAAACCAAGGGATCCCAAATATACTCAACCTAAATGGTGTCCTCCCGGTTTAACTAAGACCATGAAAAGGAGATTACAACGCACGAGGAACCACGAGAAGGTAGAGCACAAAGAGGAGAGGCAAAGGGACGAATTGTTCAGTGAAATTCGACCCATGGCACTCACAAAACAAGTGTGGAGGCCTAAACAAAAACAAAACACAGATGCTTCTACATTAGCTGCAGCAACACCTTCACGACCGAAATAGGATGATGCGACCCGTATTACATCATCCACACCACCTGAAACATCCCCTTCAATTGAGGAAACTTTAAGCCCAATATACACATTGGGAGATGAAGATGAGATGGTGGATTACGAATCTACGCCGGTTCAGGAAGGTATGGATACTAATATGGTATATTACTTACCTGCTGAGTTTCGTGCTATAGGTGAAGAAGGGGAGGTAGCCCAGCTGGATTTTGGTCCTAAGAATGCTATCTTCGAGAAGCCAAAAGAACCGGTGAAACACTTGAATCCGTTGTACCTCAAAGGTCATATTAACGGATCGCCGGTTGCTAGGATGCTTGTTGATGGTGGTGACGTGGTAAATCTTATGCCCTATTCGGTCTTCAAGAAGTTGGGGTTAGATGATGATGCATTGATGAAGACCAATATGGTACTTAATGGTTTTGAGGGTAAAGAAAAGACAGAGACCAAAGGTGTGATGTGCATGGAACTCACCGCAGGAAGTAAAACTTTGGCCACCACATTCTTCATCACCGAGGTGCAAGGTAACTATAATGTTATATTAGGCCGCGATTGGGTTCATGCTAACCAATGTGTGCCATCTACCATGCATCAATTCTTAATACAATGGGTCTATGATGAGGTAGAAGTCATTCACGCGGATAATTCGGGTTGTGTTGCTTTGGCCGATGCATCGGTGGACTGGAATCATCCCGATGTTACTTGCTTAATAGGGCGTGACCTCTCGGAGTTTGATTTCCTTAGTGCTACAAGGAATGGGCTCATTCCCATCTCTTTAAAGCCGATTGATGGTAATCGGTTACAAGGTATGATGTGAACAAGAAGTTGAAATCAATGGCCGATATAAAATTATCGCCCTAAGCATAAACATGGCCGATATAGAAATTATCATCCTAAGCGCATATAAATGGCCGATGGAGTGTTGAGATCGTCCTTAGACCAATATATTGCAAGTTATTTTTCGCGTGCAAGCTTTGTCGAAAAACAGAGGGGCATGTGTTGACACCAGATTTTTGCATGGCGCAAAACCCTATCAAGATGACATCGGATGGGAAAAGTTACAACTGCAAAGTTCTTCATCTCGTCGAAATGGTCTATTTCGGTATAAACATCGTGCCAATCCGAGTTTGTATACGAAAGTTACAGCCATCCGAATACAGCCCTATCACGAGCCAAAAGTGGCGCGCCCCACCACACACTATGTCTGATGGGTAGCGCGAATAATAGCCTGTTTTGCGCGAGCGATTTGACCCTCAAGATGACCTCTGATGAAAAAATATTTAACATGAAAGTTGTTCGCCTCGTCGAAACGGTCAAGACTTCTTTTGGTCTCTTTACGATCGGAGATCGTTTACCACCTCAACAATTACCTGCAAAGTCCAGCTAGTTTAAACCGAACAGGTTTGGAAAGTTCTGACAAAACCAATCCGAATTGGACTAGGATTTTGGACGTGAATCCAAGCCTTTTCCTTGCACGGGAAGTCTAGCCGCCTCTTATATACCTAAGGGGTGACAGCCGATTGAACAACACACAATCGACAAATCAATCTATCATCTTTTACCTTTACTTTTATCTTCTCCCTTGTTCTTCATCTTCCTCGTTCTTCGTTCGTTCTTCATTTGTAGGGCGACGAAACTCGAGGCCCTAGGGGCGATTAGGTCGACCTAGGGCAGCCCATAGCCGCGGCGTGCCCTGACAGGGTCCCTCCCGGGCGTGTGGGGTTTCGGGTCCTGAAAAGCACCCACCCGATTGCTTGCGTACCGCGCTTCCGGACAGGTCTCCTTCGACGTGAGCTGCGGTGCATCACCCTCGGTGTTGGAGGTACACGGTGACATGTTCGTCTGCGAACACAATCATTCTTGCTAGACACACCTATTTGAGAGACCCAAAACGATGGTATGATTTGTTAGAATTGCTCTATGTGCTTCACTTAAATTTTTCGAGCTATGGAATTGCTCTTGTACTTCACTTATATCTTTTTTACCACGGTAGTGGTTTAACTTATGAAGAAATACTCTCATGCTTCTGATACGTCTCTGTCATATCTACTTTTCCTAACGCTTTTGCTCTTGTTTTGGACTCTAATTTGCATGATTTGAATGAAACTAACCCGGACTAACGCTGTTTTCAGCAGAGCTACCATGATGTTGTTTTTTGTGCAGAAATAAAAATTCTCGGATTTGGACAAAACTTTTTGGAGAATTATTTTAGAATAAATAAAAAATATTGGAACCAAGAACCACCGGAGGGGGGCCCTGGCTGACCACAAGACACCAAGGCGTGCCACCCCCTCCAAGCGCGCCCTGGTGGGTTGTGGGGCCCTTGTGGCTCCGCATACCCTAATTCCAACTCCATAAATACCTATTTTCGGAGAGAAAAATAAGAGAGGAAGTTTCATCGCGTTTCATGATATGGAGCCACCACCACCTCATGTTCTTCATCGGGAGGCCAGATCTGGAGCCCGTTTGGGGCTCCGGAGAGGGGAATCTTTGGTCTTCGTCATCACCAACCCTCCTTCATCACCAATTCCATGATGCTCCCCACCGGGAGTGAGTAATTCCTTTGTAGGCTCGCTGGTCGGTGGGGAGTTGGATGAGATTCATCATGTAATCGAGTTAGTTTTCTTAGGGCTTGATCCCTAGTATCCACTATATTCTGAGATTGATATTGCTATGACTTTGCTATGCTTAATGCTTGTCACTAGGGCCCGAGTGTCATGATTTCAGATCTGAACCGTTTATGTTTTCACCATTATATCAATGTTCTAGATTCCATCTTGCAAGTCATATTCTCCTATTACGTGTTATGATCCGTAAACCCTAGTGTGACATTAATTGGGATACTTTTCGGTGATGACCGTAGTTTGAGGAGTTCATGTATTCATTATGTGTTAATGCATTGTTCCGGTTCCCTATTAAAAGGATGCCTTAATATCCCTTAGTTTCCTTATGGACCCCGCTTCCACGGGAGGGTAGGACAATAGATACCATGCAAGTTCTTTTCCATAAGCATGTATGACTATTTACGGAATACAAGCCTACACTATATTTATGAACTGGAGCTAGTTCTGTGTCGCCCTAGGTTATGACTGTTATATGATGAATATCATCCAACGAATTCACCGATCCAACGCCTACGAATTTTTCACATATTGATCTTGCTGAGTTAATATTGTTATTGCTACTGTTACAACTGCTACAAAACTATTACTGTTGTTACTGTTACCACTGCTATCAAACTATCATATTACTATGCTGCTAATCACTTTGTTGTAGATATTTAATCCCGAGGTGTGGTTGAATTGACAACTCAATAGCTAATTCTTACAAATACTCTTTGGCTCCCCTTGTGTCGAATCTATAAATTTGGGTTGAATACTCTACCCTCGAAAACTGTTGCGATCCCCTATACTTGTGGGTTATCAAGACCTTTTTCTGGTGCCGTTGCCGGGGAGCATAGCTATATTTGTTGAGTAACTTTGGGATTATTATTTTTTATCACTACGAAGAATCTGAAAGATACAAGAACAAAGATTTTTCCCTCTAAGATGAGGGGAGGTAAGGAACTGCCATCTAGCTATGTACTTGATTCACCTTCTGTTATGAGTAAACTTGCAACACCACCACCTGCTATTAATCCTGATATGTCGCAAGTTATTGATAATGCTACTTATGCTATGAGTGATGCTTATGATGATGCTAGTACCTTGCTTGATGATAATGTGCCACTAGGTGAATTTCTTGATGAACAAATTGCTAGAGCTAAAGATATTGAGAATGTTGAAACTGATGAAATTATTGAAACTTATGAAGCTCCTAAAACTGAAATTCCTGAAACACCTATTAGACCTAGCTCTCCTAGGTTTGAAATGCCTAAGATACCTGAGGGTTATGTTATGGATGAAGAGATAGCTAGAGACTTTCTTGCTTGCAATGATAGAGATTATCTTAAGAAATTATTATGCAAACTGAAAGAAAAATCTTTGAATGATAGAATGAAATGTGATACTAAGTTTACTACTTCACCTATATTTGTTACTGATAAGGATTACGAATTCTCTGTCGACCCAGCGTTAATTACTTTGGTTGAATCTGATCCTTTCCTTGGCTATGAACAGAAACTGTTGTGGCACATCTTACTATGTTGAATGATATAGCTACCCTTTTTGCTCATGATGAGAAAATTCGCTATTACTATATCCTCAAATAATTTCCGTTCTCATTAAAGGGTGATGCTAAGATTTGGTACAATACTCTTGCTCCTGGTTGTGTGTGTAGTCCCCAGGATATGATTTATAACTTCTCTGAAAAATATTTTCCTGCTCATAAGAAACAAGCTGCCTTACAAGAAATATTTAACTTTGTGCAAATTGAAAAAGAGAGTCTCCCACAAGCTTGGGGCAGGCTTCTCCAACTGCTTAATGCTTTGCCTGATCATCCTCTTAAGAAAAATGAAATATTTGATATCTTCTATAATGGACTAACCGATGCTTCTAGGGACTTCCTAGATAGTTGTGCTGGTTGTGTTTTCAGCGAACGAACTATTGAACAAGATGAGGAATTATTGAATAATATATTGAAGAATTATGATGATTGGACACTACCAGAACCACCTCCTAAACCCACTCCGAAGAAGAGGGATATCTTATTTCTCAGTTCTGAATATATGCAAGAGGCAAAGAAATGCATGAAGGAAAAAGGTATTAAAGCTGAAGATGTCAAAATTTTACCTCCTATTGAAGAAATACATGGACTTTACACATCACCACCACCGGTGGTAGAGGTAAACTATTTATTAAAGTTTGATGAAAGTGGCATCCCTTGCAAGAAACATCCTAGTCAATGCCTTTATGAATTTGATAACTACATTAGAAAACAAGGTCACTTCAATGCAAATGTTATGAAACAACTGAAGTACAACTCTGATATGATTGCTCGCTTGGGTGACTTGTTATTTAGAATCACTAATTATGTTAAAGGTGTCGGAAAACATGCCTCCATTGTTCAAACCCAGTTAGAACAAGTTGCTAAATCTCAAAGAGAATTGCTTAGCGAAATGAATAATAATATGAATGATTTTGCTGTCATTGTAGCAACTAGAGGAGGAAAAATGACTCGGGAATGATTTAACTTGAGGGACACCCTAAAAGAATTGAATAAGACTCTCAAAGAATTAACACGGATGCACCTAGTTCTTCTAGAATGAAGAAGAAACACAAAAATGATAGGACTTTGCATACTTCTAGTGAACATGAAATAGAAAAACCTCCTGAAGATAATAATAATGTCTCTATCTCAAATGCTGAAACACAATCTGGTAATGAACATTCACCTAGTGACAATGAAAAAGATAATGATGATGTTCATGAAGACACCCAACCTGACAATGATAAAGAACCAGATAATGATGTTGAGATAGAACCTGCTGTTGATCTTGGTAACCCACAACCTAAAAATAAAAGATATGATAAAATAGACTTTGTTGCTAGAAAACATGGAAAAGAAAGAGAACTATGGGTTCACAAACCCATGCCCTTTCCACATAAACCAACTAAGAAAAAAGATGATGAAGAATTTGAACGCTTTGCTGAAATGCTTATGCCAGTCTTTTGCGTACCCGCTTGACTGATATTTTAAAGATGGCCCCTTATGCAAAATACATGAAAGACATCATCACTAATAAGAGAAAGATACCTGAAGCTGAAATCTCCACCATGCTTGCTAATTATTCTTTTAAGGATGGAGTACCTAAAAAACTTGGAGATCCAGGAATACCAACTATACCTTGCTCCATCAAAAGAAATTATGTCAAAACTGTTGTGTGTGATTTGGGAGCTAGTGTTAGTGTTGTGCCTTTATCTTTATATAAAAGACTTGATTTGAATAAACTCAGACCTACTGAAATATCTTTGCAAATGGCTGATAAATCAACTGCCATACCTATCGGTAGTTGTGAGGATGTGCCCGTTGTTGTTGCAAATGTTACTATCTTAACAGACTTTGTTATACTTGAGATGCCCGAGGACGACAACATGTCAATTATCCTTGGTAGACCCTTTTTGAATACTGCAGGGGCTGTTATTGATTACAATAAAAGCAAGATCACTTTTCATGTTAATGGTAATGAGCATACGGTGCACTTTCCGAAGAAACAATTCCAAGTCAATGGTATTAATGTTATTGAAAATCTCCTACAATCACCATTGGAAGTTTTCAACTACCTCTACCTACTGGTAAAATGAAATATGCAATACTTATTGTTGTCAATATGCATATCCCCGTTGAGGTAACTTAATGTTTTACGAAAGTTCTTCGGTTTCATGCTAATCGAAAGTGGTTGTTAATAAGACTTGATCAACCTTAATAATGGATCATTTTTAGAGGTATGAAGTTCATGAATTTAGTAGGCACAACCTTCTACTCCCACCTTTTGTTTTCTATTTTTCTTAGTTGAATAAAATAAAATGCCATGTTTAGTATGTTTTCTGAATTTTTCGTGCAATAAAAAAGTGGTCAAAAATAGAAGTGCTCGGAATGCCCTGAAATTTTAATAAGATTTTTTTCCGAATGTTTCTGAATTTTTGGCATAAATAACATCAAAGGGGGGTGCCCCTGGTGTCCACGCACGCCCTGGTGGGTTGTGGTCCCCACGTGGGTCCCATCACTTGTCCCTTTAGCCCATGTCATCTCCTGCCTCCAAATTAATCACCATAGCTCTCTCTCTCTCTCTCCCCTGGGTTCTTGCTCTCTAACCCGCGGATTTCGATCTCTTTGCTCGAAGCTGCATTTTTGAAACAGTTTTGGGGGATTGCTACTTGGTATGTGACACCTCTGCTTGATGACCCCATCCTACCTACTCAGTACTTAGACTTTGAGGTAATGAAGCGCCACAAGTTCCTTAGGGACACAATCACTGATTATACTTATAACTTGAGGTTCAATAAAGAACCCATTGTACCTGTTGTTTTGCCTGCACCTGCTCTCTTTGGTTATCACAGCAAAAGAAGATATTATGTTCTTGAGAGCGAGGCCCGCTCGTACAATGCGGAGGCCGAGGCTGCTCGACGGGCTGAGGAGGCTGCACCAAGAGCCTCCATGAGCTATCACTCAGATTATTATCCAGGACGCGGATGGTGATTACCAAGCTAGGCCAAAAGCCTAATCTTGGGGGAGCACGTATTTCCACCGACATTATATTCATGTTCACACATTTCATTCCAGCTATCGGTGTCCACACTTTTTCATTGTATTATCCATGCTAGATTTATTTCCTCGCTTTCTTGTGTGTTTGAAAAACTTTGAGAAAATCTGAAAATATTTCTTGCTTCTTTTCTTTTTTTCTTTCTAGTTTAATTAGTTGTAGTATTAAAAGAAAACCCCAAAAGATTTCCCGATTCTTCTTTTGCTTCTTGGGAGCTCTCCCGTGTAAATAGTTTTTCTCGTTTTTGTTTTTCCTTCTCTAATTTGCGCTATCTTCACAAAAAAACTAAAAACTCCAAAAATATTTCAGTGTGTTTCTCTGAATTTCTCTTCTTTTTAATTGAGTCGTACCAAGGGGAAGACCACGATGAAAATGTTGAGTGACTTTCTTATGCATTATTGTTGATCTGACAAAGAGACCATATTACCTTGTCTTCTCATTTGAATAAAATGTTTGCAGATTCCAGCTTAGTCCACAGCACACTTGCACCATTATTGTTTTCATATCATTCTGTCGTGCAAGTAAAATGCAATAATGACGATATTTGATGAAGTGACTGTGGTAGAGAGAAGCGGGTATGAACTCAACTTGTTTTTGTTTTTGTAAATATGTTTAACCTAGTATCCATGATTCAACATATTATGATCAAACATGTTTGCAATGACAATTAGAGATTATAGTTTCTCATGCCATGCTTAAGTAGCTAGGAGTGGATAATGATTTATCTTGGATGTCAACATGCATTAAAATGATTGTGATGTAGTATGATGATATGGTATCCTCCTCTGAATGTTTCAAGTGGCTTGACTTGGCACATGTTCATGCATGTAGTTGAATCAAAACCAACATAGCATCTATGATATTTATGTTCATGGTGTTCATATCCTACTCATGCTAGTATTCAATGTTGATTATGCATAACGCATGTTCATGACCATTTTCGCTCTCTAGTTGGCAGCTTCTCAACCTTTTTGCTAGCCTTCATCTGTACTAAGCGGGAATACTGCCTGTGCATCAAAATCTTTAAACCGAAGTTATTCCAGATGAGTCCACCATATCTACCTATATGCGGTATTACCCTGCCATTCCAAGTAAATTTGCATGTGCCACCTCTAAAATTTCAAATGAGCATATGTTTTGTGTGCCTGGACCGCTCATGGAGCAACAAAGGGCGGTCAGTATCTTCCATGCTAAGTGGGATATTCTCATGATGAGTGTTTTTTCACTCGTCCTTGCACGAGAGGGGCGGTAATAGGGATGCCCAGTCCGGAAATAAAAAAATGCAAATAATTAAACAAAACTCCCCAGGGATTGTTGTTGGTATGGACGGTACCCGTGGATTCGGCTAGCCGTGGAATGTGTTTTTTGGTGGAGGGGGGGGGGGTAGACTTTACTTTTATTGCTTGGGAACCGCCAGTAATTTGTTTAGCATGGAAGATATTGATAACTCATGGTCGTAACGTTGACAGGAAGGGTGCACCTCCCAAAATTATATTTATCTCTCTTTTAAAAGCTCTGAGCTCTGACACCTCTGCAAACCTCTGCTTCCCTCTGTGAAGGGACTATCTATTTAATTTTATGTTGAGTCATCACCTTCTCAAACAAGCGCCAGACCTGAGAGCACTATTGTCATCCTCATGCATTGTGCATAGTTAATGTGGGATGCATCATGACTGGATCCCACGAACTACAATGTTTAGTCGCTACTTGAACTTTGGAGGTGCTCTGCATTTATGTTTTGCAGTCTCAGAAAGGGCTAGCGATATACCACTGGTGTAATATTATATCATGATTGTTTTGACGACGTGTTGGCATTTGATATATCTTATTATTGCTCTCTAGTTGGTTATGCCATTGATATGAGTTAATATAATTTCTAACAGTTATTGTTGACATGGTTAGTCATGATCTTTGCTGAAAACCTGGGTGCTACTTAAGCTTATTTATGTACACAAGAACAAAAGAGTTCGTAAAAGGTTTTCTTTATCACTTTCAGTTTGTCAACTGAATTGCTTGAGGACAAGCAAAGGTCTAAGCTTGGGGAGTTGATACGTCTCCGTCGTATCTACTTTTTCTAATGCTTTTGCTCTTGTTTTGGACTCTAATTTGCATGATTTGAATGAAAATAACCCGGACTGACGCTGTTTTCAGCAGAACTACCATGGTATTGTTTTTTGTGCAAAAATAAAAGTTCTCGAATTTGGACGAAACTTTTTGGAGAATTATTTCATAATAAATAAAAAATACTAGAACCAAGAACCACCGGATGGGGGGCCCTGGCTGACCACAAGACACAGGGCGCGCCACCCCTCCAGGCGCGCCCTGGTGGGTTGTGGGGCCCTTGGGGCTCCGCAGATCCTAATTCCAACTCCATAAATACCTATTTTCGGAGAAAAAATAAGAGAGGAAGTTTCATCGCATTTCATGATACGCAACCGACGCTATTAAAAGGAGGCCTTAATATTCCTTAGTTTCCTTATGGAACCTGCTACCACGGGAGGGTAGGACAATAGATGTCATGCAAATTCTTTTCCATAAGCACGTATGACTATTTACGGAACACATGCCTACATTATATTTATGAACTGGAGCTAGTTCTGTGTCGCCCTAGATTATGACAGTTATATGATTAATATCTTCCAACGAATTCACCGATCTAGTGCCTATGAATTTTCCACATATTGATCTTTATAAGTTACTATTGCTATCATTGGTATAGCGAGGTGCTATACAAATGGTTTTTAACCCCTTTCCGCGGCGGTGTTTCGTGCCATCGCCAAGTGAGTGACTGCAATAGGGGGGGTACTTCCCACACGACCCAGAAACCGTCGGGATAGGCCCTCCTGGCACACACGCTCGGCAAAATGAGGTCGTGTGTGACCGGCGAGCGATCAAATATGGTTATATGTACAGTTGTGCTAAAAATACAATTATACAGGCTAAATCGTTTCCGTTCGTAAGTACATCCCACACAGTCAGTCCCGGTGTCGGTGTCAAAACCGGCGGATCTCGGGTAGGGGGTCCCGAACTGTGCGTCTAAGGCGGATGGTAACAGGAGGCGGGGGACACAATGTTTACCCAGGTTTGGGCCCTCTCGATGGAGGTAATACCCTACTTCCTGCTTGATTGATCTTGATGATATGAGTATTACAAGAGTTGATCTACCACGAGATCGTAGAGGCTAAACCCTAGAAGCTAGCCTATGGTTATGATTGTTGTTGTCCTACGGACTAAACCATCCGGTTTATATAGACACTGGAGGGGGCTAGGGTTACACAGAGTCGGTTACAAGGGAGGAGATCCACATATCCGTATTGCCAAGCTTGCCTTCCACCCAAAGGAGATTTCCACCCGGACACGGGACGAAGTCTTCAATCTTGTATCTTCATAGTCCAACAGTCCAACCAAAGGATATAGTCCGGCTGTCCGAGGACCCCCTAATCCAGGACTCCCTCAGTAGCCCCTGAACCAGGCTTCAATGACGATGAGTCCGGCGCGCAGATTGTCTTCGGCATTGCAAGGCGGGTTCTTCCTCCGAATACTCCATAGAAGATTTTGAACACAAGGATCGTGTCCGGCTCTGCAAAAAAAATCCACATACCACCATAGAGAGTATAATATTTCCACAAATCTAATCTGCTGACGACTTTTCGTAGCGTGACATCCTGCCGTGGTCCGGTCATTACGAACCGTTTTTCCCAGCCGGCCACTTCACATGTTGCGAGGCGGTTTTATTGGCACGTCTTGTCGAAGCAGAGATCGTGTTGCCCTTATCACGGGATTCTCATCAATACGGGTGTGGGTAACCCAATCGTGCCCGCCGATATGACTCCTCGATTTTAGGCAAGTTCCAGACGGCCGCGCGGAGGATGCTTGATATTCACCCTCTTTATAAAGGGGCCAAGGCCTGTCCTTTTCTTCTCGCGCTCGATCCTTCCCTTCCCCCACCTCGAATTCCAACACCCAAGGTGCAGGCTAAGCGCTTCAGACCTTCAATCATGTCCGGATCCAACCTTCAAGGCCGTTGGATGGCCTCCTCCGTCACAGAGGAGGACATCAAGAAGCTAAGAGAAGCCAGGTATCTGACCGCCGAAATCTCGCACAGGCTGCCTGCTCAAGGGCAGGTCATCCCCACTCCCGAACCCAACGAGAGTGTCGTATTTGTTTCCCACTTCCTCCGAGGGCTAGGTTTTAGTCTTGATCCCTTTGTTAGAGGGCTTATGTTCTACTACGGGCTCGATTTCCATGATTTGGCTCCGGATTCCATCCTTCACATCTCGTCGTTCATCGTCGTGTGTGAAGCCTTCCTCCGCATCACCCCACACTTCGGCTTATGGCTCAAGACCTTCAATGTGAAGCTGAGGATGATCGATGGGCGACACGCAGAGTGCGGAGGTGCCATAATAAGCAAAGGCGCCGATGCTTCATGGCCAAAGGGTTCCTTCCCGGAGATGTCCAACTTATGGCAGCGGGAGTGGTTTTACATCACGGCTCCCTGAAGTACTAAATGGGCAGCTGCCCCGCCTTCCGTTCAGGCCCCCCACCACAACTGGCATTGTGGGTCAACAAGGGGCTGGACTGGGGGCCGGTTAATGACGTGTCGACACTGCAGAGTCGCATCCGAGATCTCCTCGAGAGAGATGTCAGCCTTGTCAAGGTAATGCAAGTCATGCTAGTTCGTCGGGTCCTGCCATGCCAACGTCGACCTCTCCGTATGTGGGAGTTCAACCCGGAAGGACCGCAAACTATTCAGCAATTCTTCGGCGTGACGCTCGAAGGGATGTATGGATTGTTCTTCGGACCACGAATAACGTGTCCGGACACCGCCGAGGATGCGGGTCTAAACTGCAATCGTCCAGATACCCAGGTAAGTAATTCTGCGGCCGAACACGCTGTCTTTTTATTTATCACAACATCATTCTGAAAAGTCGCTCTTTGACCAGGACTGGCTAAAAAAGGCGAAGATGATCAGGTGTTCGGCCCCCCTTACCGAAGGCTCACTGGATCCTGTACTAGCCAGGATGCTTGAGTATGCACCTCACCAGGTGCCATCAGAGGAAGATAAAGGGAGGAATAAAGAAGCCGAAAGCGGGCCTCACGCATTACTCATCCGAACCGGGGGAATTAGTGTCTCCGCGAAGGAGGATAACCGGGGAGAAGAATCTAAAATTCCCTCTCCCTAAGGACGGAAGAGGACCGCCTCTGAAGATTTGGAAACGAGGGTTTCCAAACGAGGGAAGAAACCTTCGCCAGGGGGTCCTGCCCCGGAGGCCATCCTTACCTCACAGTGCTCGCAAAGGGATCAACCCTCCACTGAGCTGTAAGTGAACAAGAGTACTTTTGGTAAATATATCCTCCTTCATCTCTGAGGACAATAACCGAGACATATGTCTTGCAGTTCGGATCGTAGCCCTTCTCGACAGAGTTCGTCTTCGGGGGATCTTCTTCCGGAGATGATGGAGAGCGAAACGCCTCCCCCTGCCTCCCCGCCTCATGAGGCGGATGACCCTGAGGTGTCGTCACAGAGGATTTCTCCTGATCCACCAAGACCAGAAGGTAACCCTTCGGCCACCCGAAGTCCGGAGTATTCGGCTCCTAAGGAGAACAACAGAAAGAGTCCGGGACTGTCTGGTGCGCGACCGGACGCACTGATGAGTCTTCTGGAGCAAGCAGCTATCTCAGAGGCGCATCATACTTTAATGGGTATGGTGGTTGAGAGGATATCATCCGCCGAAAGTGGGTTGCATGAAGCTTTTATGAGCCTGCTACGACACTTTGAGGTACGCGAAGTAATATTTTTTTTGATGGTACCGCACACGCTAGGTGTGCCCTATGCAGATAGTAGCCCCTAAGACTCTGGTTGCTGTCCAAAGGCGGCAAACAGAGGATCATAGTCCCAGGTAATGATCATGCTGCTTTCATGTGCAGGCGGTTGAGGGTCCGGTGGCTGCCCGGACTGGCGAATTTGCCGAACTGAGGCGGCAACTTGATGCGGCAGATGCCGACATCGTGCTTGTAAACAAGCGGCTTGATGAGACACAGGGTATGTATTCTCCGGTGGTCAATATATATTAAGAGGAGCATGATGCTAGTATCTATAATATGCTGTTACTGCAGATGGAGCTGACGCCGTGGAGGCCCTTCGGGCGGAACTTGCCCGAGCCAAGGAACAAGCCAGGAGAAGTGATGCGGCCGCCCTAAAGGCGGTCGAAGAGTTAAGAGCCGAACAGGCTGCGCATCGCCAGCGCAAAGATAAAATAGCCAAGATGGCTGTTGAGTTGAAGGATGCCACCAACCGTTATGAGCTTCTTGAAAAGGAAAGCCAAGCGAAAGCGGCGGACCTGAAGAAAGCCATGGTAGCAGCCAAGGAAACCCGCTCTAGAATTAGAGCAGCGAAGGAGGAGCTTCGTCAAGCCGGAGATATCACGGCTGGGAAGCTATTTTTGTTGCGGACGAAGTTCAGAGATCCGAAGTATGCCCCTCTGGATCAATTATGAAGTGCTGCAGACGCGTACTTGGACTTGGCAACGAGTGCTGCTGATGTGACGGAGTTTTTCAAAGATCAGAAAGATCACGAAGTGGAAAAGTTGTTCTGGTCACAGTTTAGTGCTCCAATGCGTTCCCTGCTGTTAAATGAGCAAATGGCCGAGTGGGCTGAGCTCCACAGGTTGTCCGGTCTTGCCATGAGGTCTGCCGTGGATCATCTTTGGCCAGAAGGACCAAGGCCGAATAGTTATTTTGGTTTAGTGCAACGATTCCTTGGTGCTGTGCCGCATATCGATGCTGCAAAGAGGTCGGCGTGCATAGAGGGTGCGCGGATGGCTCTTGCCCGTGTTAAAACATATTGGGCAGAGATGGAGGCCACCGCTATTGCAACCCGGGGTCCGGCCGTAGGCCAGGTCTCGGCCGAGCACTATTTTGAAGAAGTCCTAGAAGGTGCTCGTTTAATAGAGGCTCAGTGCTCGAAGAGTATCATGTTTGAGTGACATGTATCCCAATTGTAAAACCAATGCTATTTGGGTTATAAGGGCTATGTTTATACTTTTGCCTGAAAGTATTATGATGCCTCGTGTGCGGCCATTTATGTATGTATATAACCTGAAAGTTTGCAGTCGTCGGCTTCAGCCCCCACACATAATGCGGGGGTGTTCGGAAAAACGCGTATTCACACTTGATCCAACGTCTTGGTCCGTTAAGGAGGTGATGGCGCGGCGAACAAGGCAATCGGATTATATAGCTTTAACACTTTCACTTAGCCATAGGAGTTTGACGGTGGGGCTACTATATAGCCCGTGGTACTTCCGCGCTCATCCAAATACGGGGCGCGTACATACATGACCGGGAAACCGGCCCTTTGTTAATGTGGAGGAATCGCGAAGATTCCGCTGAGTCATCGAGTGGTTGACCAGTCTCACGCTTTATCATGACAGTCAGTTTTTGTCTTTCTCTACGGAGGTGCTCGTCCAGATGAACCAGGGCACAATCGCAGTAGTTCTCCCGGTGCCACCTTAGCCAATAGAGCGGAACGTAAGGTAGCAAAACACGGGAGCCGGGCAAACGCAACTATTGACCAAAGACATGATTCGGAGCTGATGCATATAAGGCCAAACTCGCGACGCCGAACACTCCCTAAGGTATTCAGTCTTTACAACGCATACTGGGCTGCGTGACGCCCTCGATAATAAGCCCTGAATTTCCAGATACATGCATTAGTCTGACATGGTGAAATGCCAATAACGCTAGCATCCCTCTTGGTTATTTTGAGTATCCGGAGGGTGTGAAGCAACAAGAGACAGTGAAAAAGGTTTACACAGGGTCTTAATCTAAAAAGAAACCTTTGAGCGGGCCCCTGCTGCACGTCTGCGCCAGTGTCTTCGTTGTGCCATATCCTGGAAGGGTGTAGCACGATTATCATCTGTAAAAGAGAAAAACTTAGGTGAAAGTCTTCGTGCGAAAAATTGGTTATTCTTAATAAACCATTAAAATTCAATCTAAATAAGGTCAAGCCGAACTGTAGCCCTTTTTACATGCGGGAAGCCCCTAGCACCACCTATGGGGGTATATCCGTCGACCCAATCTCAGGTTTATCTGAGCTGTTACAGCTAGCGGTGCGCCGGACTCGTCTTGTCGTGTCCGCGGTCTTGACGACCGATCATTTATTCTGGTTGGAGAGGCCGTTCAGTGTTCGGCTACTAAAGCCGCCACACATTCTTCCGCGCGTAAGGAACGCTCTGTGTTTCCACTAACTATGATGATGCCGCATGGACCGGTCATTTTAAGCTTAAGGTAAGCTTAATGCAGTACTGCATTAAAACGAGCGAAGGCCGTTCTTCCGAGTAGTGCTTGATAGCTGTTTCGGAATGGAGCGATGTCGAAGGTTAACTTTTCACTTCGGAAGTTGTCGGGAGAGCCGAATACAACCTATAGTACTAGAGAGCCTGTGCAGCGGGCCTCTGGGCCTGGTATTACTCCTTTAAAGGTAGTATTGCTTTGGCTGATTCTCGTTGGGTCTATCCCCATTTTGCAGACTGTGTCCTGATATATCAGATTAAGACTACTGCCGCCGTCCATAAGGACTCGGGTGAGATGGTATCCGTTGATTATTGGGTCTAGTACTGAGGTAACCGATCCTCCGTGTTGGATACTAGTCGGGTTATCCCTGCGATCAAAAGTTATCGGGCAGGCTGACCAAGGGTTGAACTTGGGGGTGACGGGCTCTACGGCGCATATGTCTCAGAGTGCGTGTTTGCTCCTCCTCTTCGTTACGTGAATCATGTTCACTGTTTTGACCTCTGGTGGGAATTTTTTCTGTCCCCCAGTGTTTTGCTGGCGAGGCTCATCCTCGTCTTCACTTGGTGTCTCCCTCCCCTTGTGTTCGGCGTTTAGTTTACCGGCCTGCTTGAAAACCCAGCATTCTCTGTTGGTGTGATTTTCAGGTTTGTTGGAGGTGCCATGAATCTGACATAATCTGTCTAGACTCTTGTTTAGGCTGGACGGTCCATCTCTACTGCCTTTAAATGGATTTTTCCGTTGACCGGGTCGAGAGCCCCTAAATCCAGCGTTTACCGCCGTGTTGTCTGAGCTGTCTTCATTGTTTCAACGCTTACTTTTATTGCGCCGTGGTTTTCCATTACCATCCCTGACTTTGGATGTGCCTGGGTCGCTGGTGCCACTATGGGCCAGCCAACTATCTTCGCCCACGCAAAAGCGGGTCATAAGGCTTGTTAGGGCTGCCATTGTCCTCGGTTTTTCCTGGCCGAGGTGTCTGGCGAGCCATTCATCCCGGACACTGTGTTTGAAAGCCGCTAAGGCTTCGGCGTCCGGGCAGTCGACAATCTGATTCTTCTTAGTGAGGAATCTGTTCCAAAGCTTTCGGGCTGACTCTCCGGGCTGTTGAATTATATGACTCAAATCGTGTGCATCCGGAGGTCGGACATAGGTCCCTTGAAAATTAGCCCTAAAAGCATCCTCAAGCTCTTCCCAACTTCCGATTGAGTTTTCGGGGAGGCTCTTTAGCCAGTGCCTGGCTGGTCCTTTCAACTTGAGGGGCAAGTATTTGATGGCGTGGAGATCATCTCCGCGAGCCATATGGATATGGAGGATAAAGTCCTCGATCCAGACCCCAGGGTCTGTCGTTCCGTCGTATGCCTCTATGTTCACGGGTTTGAATCCCTCTGGAAATTCGTGATCCAGCACCTCATCGGTGAAGCATAGGGGGTGCGCGGCACCCCTGTATTTGGATGTGTCATGGCATTCTGACGGTTGTAGTGTTCGGTTTTTCTTCTGTGCCGGAGCTCGCATCCTAGATCCATAGATGGACCTGGTTATACCGGATTTTTGGTGCAAGTCCTCACGTAGATCATGTGCTGACTTATGTGCGACATCGTTAGCCGCCCTATCGCGGCCGCAGGGTGGTCAATCCGGCTGATCGGCCGTTTTATTTTTCGGCTGTATAGGCTCTAAGGCCTCGTCATCGAATTCGGGCAGCAGCTTGCGCTTTGGATAGCTCTTTGTGTGGCGACTGCCACCGTACTTTTCTTCAGTGTCGAGCACTTTGTTCCATCTACTGTTAAGTGTATTTTGCGCGGCCTTAAGCCTTTGCTTCTGCTTCTTTAGACTCCTCGCGGTGGCAATAAGCCTTCTATGGAGGTTCTGTTGTTCCAAGTGCCTTTCCGGGATGATGTGTGCATGGTCGTCCGGACTGTTCTCCTCTCCCGAGACAGGTTGATTAGCTTTATCCTCGGCGTCGCCATGATCGGACAGTGGCTCCGTACTATGTTTGCCGTCCGCTGGCTCGTCCTGCTCTGTCGCTGGGTCCATGTGGTCGTCGTTTCCTTTGGAGTCGACCGGGGTATTATTTTTCCTTGCGCTGTTATCGTTGTTTTTGCCGAGGCGGGATTTGGAGCGGCGCCTACGCTGTCGCTTTGGTTGCTTCTCGAGGGAACTATTCTTCGCTGCATCCTTCCGTTCCTCGTCATTGTTTTCTTTGGGTGTATCCACCATATATATATCGTGTGATGAAGTGGCCGTCCAGCGCCCTGTGGGCGGTGGTTCCTGTTCCTCTCCTGCATCGTCGTCCATACCGTTGAGGTCTTCGGAGTCGAAATCGAGCATGTCGGTTAAGTCGTCGACAGTGGCTATTAAGTGGGTGGTGGGTGGGGAATGAATTTCTTCGTCGTTCGCTTCCCGCTCGAGCCGGACATAGTTCGGCCAAGGGTCTCCTGACAAGGAGAGAGACCTTAATGAATTTAGCACATCGCCCAAGGGCGAGTGCTGAAAGATATCCGCGGAGGAGAACTCCATGATCGGCGCCCAATCAGATTCGATAGGCATTGACGCAGGCGGTTCAGAGCTCGTGGCCGGGGACAAATCCAAGGATCCGGCAACACAGGTCTCGTAGGAGGTAAAGTCAGCATTCGGCTCTATCACTGCTGAGTGTGCGGCCTCCGTGATGGGGCCCATCCACCCGTCCTCGGATGGCGCGATCTGCTCCGGTTCGAGGGCCGGAGTTGCCATAGGGGTGATCTCCCGAACACTGTCCGGCGGCAGAGCTAAGTCATGCTCGTCGTGACTGTGCGGCGCACCTGACACGGGATCGAATCCGTCGAAGATCAAGTCTACGCGGATGTCGGCAGTATAGTTTAAGTTTCCAAACCTGACCTGCCGGCCAGGGGCGTAGCTCTCGATCTGCTCCAGATGGGCAAGCGAGTTGGCCTGCAGTGCGAAGCCGCCGAATACAAAGATCTGTTCGGGGGAAAAAACCTCACCCTGGATCGCATCGTTGCCGATGATCGAAGGGGCCATCAAGCCTTATGGTGAGGGCACAGTGGAACTCTCAATGAAAGCACCAATGTCGGTGTCAAAACCGGCGGATCTCGGGTAGGGGGTCCCGAACTGTGCGTCTAAGGCGGATGGTAAGAGGAGGCGGGGGACACAATGTTTACCCAGGTTCGGGCCCTCTCGATGGAGGTAATACCCTACTTCCTGCTTGATTGATCTTGATGATATGAGTATTACAAGAGTTGATCTACCACGAGATCGTAGAGACTAAACCCTAGAAGCTAGCCTATGGTTATGATTGTTGTTGTCCTACGGACTAAACCCTCCGGTTTATATAGACATCGGAGGGGGCTAGGGTTACACAGAGTCGGTTACAAGGGAGGAGATCCACATATGCGTATTGCCAAGCTTGCCTTCCACGCAAAGGAGAGTCCCACCCGGACACGGGACGAAGTCTTCAATCTTGTATCTTCATAGTCCAACAGTCCGGCCAAAGGATATAGTCCGACTGTCCGAGGACCCCCTAATCCAGGACTCCCTCACCCGACTAAATGTTTCTGTTCGTATGTACATTCCACATAGTCATTCCAAGTAATGCGTTTTCGTTAGTATGTACATCCCACACAGTTAATCCAAGAAGTACGTTTCCTTTCGTATATACATCCCACACAGTCACTCCAAGGAAAATGTTTCCGTTTGCGTGTACATCACACACAATTTTCCCCATTAAATCATTTGTGATAGCATTGCGATTGCACACGATATTAACAATTTTATCATTTGCGTTATTGAATGCATCACACAAGGTGCGTAGAAGAAAATGTGTGGCAAAGGCTGTCCATCACACACACTTTTTATGTGGTAAACGTTTGCACAAGTTGGCCTAACGCAAACAGTTTTTAAGAGGATGTCGTGTGTGATTATTCATTGATCCAACACGGTTTATTCCTAGAAACTGTGTGCGTTGCCTGAGGTCATCGCCCACGGTGTTTTCTCAATAACCGTTTGCAATAGAAAAACCCAATCAGCAAGCTAATTGGCCATTAGTAGGCTAATTTTCCTATTATTAATAATCCATTTGTTAATATAATTGACATTTCATATTAAGCACATAATATATTTCATTTCCATATTAAGGAAGCAGGATTTCATAGTTGAAATACACCAGAGTACAACACCATATAGCTTCAGCACTCAGCTACCCCATTACACAACTGCACCAGCACCAAGTTTCACATGCAACATCTATAACCTTTTGAAATTAGCATCATAGATGGTACATCGACATAAAAACTGTTGAAGTGGAAGGTGAATATTGAGCCTTCATTGATGTTGAAGGTCTTTGCAACTTTAGGCCAGTGCCTGTGGATGATTGACCGTCCATCCTTCTTCCTCTTTAGGAACACTTCAATATTGAACCGTGGGTGTTGTATGAATACCTTCCTCGCCTCCTGGCCATACAGGGGGTTTGAGAGGTAATCATCAGTGAACTGCTTTGGAAAAGCCTGAAAACAAGGATGTGGATAAATATCTTCTCTAAATTGGAAATGGGGCAAAGGTATAATAGTTAGTACCATCCTGTAGTGAATTGATGTCTTCTTCATTGTGCAGACAAAGATCTTATCTTTTTTTGTCGCTAATTTCTTCATCCTAACAATCCTTTTGAGTTTCTGGACTTAACTGATATTCATGGACAACTCATTTCTCCATATGCAAAAAGGGTCGAATAGTGGGTCAAAACCACTTATAGCAGGACCTACATGTGCAATACCAAATTGTTTAAAACCTAAATATTAGAATGGTTCCTGCAATTGCACAATAATGTGATATTAGACAAAGAACCATGCATGTGCAAACCTCGACTGTAAACCTCAGTGCCTCCCATCACTACAAGAAAACCACTTCCGTGATGATACATGTTTGTCATAGTAGGTCACGTTTTCTGTCATGCATGTACATCCATGACGATTTTATGACAGAATCAAGATAGTCATACCTGTGCTGTTGTAGAAGTGTTCCATGAGATTACCAAAATTATCATCACAAAAGTGTGCACTTCCATGACGATAAATCGCGCATCATAGAAGTGCTTTCGTCAAGGGTGACCGACACATGGCATCCACCGTTAAGCTATCGGGTTCCGGTTTGGATCCGATAACCTGTTAACAGCACGGACAAATGGGGATTTTCCACGTGAAAAATTCTCAATGGCCAGAGGAACCACGCGTCGGCTCACCGTTGGGACAGATGTCATCCAGTCATTGGACCGAAGGCGCCTATGATACATCGAGACGTGGCACGGCCCAACAGAGGCCCATTCTATGAAAAGGTCGGGCCTGTCAAAATAAGTGGACTGGCCCATTAGCGGCCTACTTGAGTCACACCCATTCACAAGAACGGCCCATACAAGTTACACAGAATCAGCCCATCAAAGGCCCATTATAGATTTTACAATTTCTAGCCCATCATCAGTTTCAGCCCGTTAATGGCCCGCTACGTCTTTGGGCCCAATTACGGCCCGAGCTTCTTTCGGCCTGTTAGCAGCCCATCGTCAGTTCCAGTCCGTTAATGGCCCGGAACGTCTTTCGGCCTTTTCTCGGCCCATTCTGCAGTTGGGCTAATTCTAGCCTGTTGTGACTTTAGGCCTATCCTCGGCCCATTCGGTAAATGGGCCAATTCCTAGCCCATTTTGTCTTTTGGCCTGTTAACGACCCGCACAACAGTTGGGCCTTTGACTTTGGGTCCTTTAGGGGCCCATGTTCTGTAGGGCAAAAATTTCATCCCGACGCGACTTTCGGCCTGTTAAAAGCCTAGTTTGCAAATTGGGCCTCCTCTGGCCCATAACACTTTCGGCCTCTTACTGGCCCGTAAGGTAAAAGGGCCGAGACAAGATTGACATTTATTTCGGCTTGCTAGAGGCCCGCGGGCCATTTCCATTTATATGGCCCTATAGAGCTTTTGGCCTGTTAATGGCCTGCTAAGAGCCGTTGTTACGGTGGGCCACATCATTTGGGATCCACTAAATATTATTTTGACCAGCCCAATTAAGGCCCGCTTTGACTACACATGTTTGTTTGTTTGTATGGCATTCAGGTAATGTTTGGGCGAGTTGGCTGATACGTCTTCGTCGTATCTATAATTTTTGATTGTTCCATGCCAATATTCTACAACTTTCATATACTTTTATCAACTGTTTATACTATTCTTGGGCCTAACATATTGATCCAGTGCCCAGTGCCAGTTCCTGTTTGTTGCATGTTTTATGTTTCGCAGAAACCCCATATCAAACAGATTCCAAACGGTATAAAAACGGACGGATAATATTTTTGGAATATTTTTGAAATATGGGAAGAAGAACCAACGCGAGATGGTGCCCGAGGGGGCCACGAGGAAGGGGGGTGCCTGCCCCCCTGGGCGCACCCCTGACCCTCGTGGGCCCCCCATAAGGCAGTTGCTGCTCTTCTTTGGCCGCAGAAAGCTAATTTTCGGAGAAAAATCTGGGCGAAGGTTTCAATCCAATCGGAGTTACGGATCTCTGGATATATAAGAAACGGTGAAAGGGCAGAATCCCGAAACGCAGAAAAAGAGAGTGACAGAGAGACAAATCCAATCTCGGAGGGGCTCTTGCCCCTCCCACGCCATGGAGAACAAGGACCAGAGGGGAAACCCTTCTCCCACCTAGGGAGGAGGTCAAGCAAGAAGAAGAAGGAGGGGGGCTCTCTCCCCCTCGCTTCCGGTGGCGCCGGAGTGCCACCGGGGGCCATCATCATCACCGCAATCTTCACCAACAACTTCACCGCCATGATCACCAACTCTTTCCCCCTCTATGCAGCGGTGCATCTGAAGGAAATATGCCCTAGAGGCAATAATAAAGTATTATTTATTTCCTTGTATCATGATAAATGTTTATTATTCATGCGAGAATTGTATTAACCGGAAACATAATACATGTGTGAATATATAGACAAACAGAGTGTCACTAGTATGCCTCTACTTGACCAGCTCGTTAATCAAAGATGGTTATGTTTCCTAGCCATAGACATCAGTTGTCATTTGATTAACGAGATCACCTCATTAGGAGAATGACGTGATTGACTTGACCGATTCTGTTAGCTTAGCACTCGATCGTTTAGTATGTTGATATTGCTTTCTTCATGACTTATACATGTTCCTATGACTATGATATTATGCAACTCCCGTTTACCGGAGGAACACTTTGTGTGCTACCAAACGTCACAACGTAAATGAGTGATTATAAAGGTGCTCTACAGGTGTCTCCAAAGGTACTTGTTGGGTTGGCGTATTTCGAGATTAGGATTTGTCACTCCAATTGTCGGAGAGGTATCTCTGGGCCCACTCGGTAATGCACATCACTATAAGCCTTGCAAGCATTGTGACTAATGAGTTAGTTGCGGGATGATGTGTCACGGAACGAGTAAAGAGACTTGCCGGTAACGAGATTGAACTAGGTATCGAGATACCGACGATCAAATCTCGGGCAAGTAACATACCGGTGACAAAGGGAACAACGTATGTTGTTATGCGGTCTGACCGATAAAGATCTTCGTAGAATATGTGGGAGCCAATATGGGCATCCAGGTCCCGCTATTGGTTATTGACCGGAGACGTGTCTCGGTCATGTCTACATAGTTCTCGAACCCGTAGGGTCCGCACGCTTAACGTTATGATGACTATTTTATTGAGTTTTGATGTACCGAAGGAGTTCGGAGTCCCGGATGAGATCGGGGATATGACGAGGAGTCTCGAAATGGTCGAGACGTAAAAATCGATATATTGGACGACTATATTCGGACTTTGGAAAGGTTCCGAGTGATTCGGGTATTTTTCGGAGTACCGGAGAGTTACGGGAATTCGTATTGGGCCTTAATGGGCCATACGGGAAAGGAGAGAAAGGCCTCAAAAAGGTGGCCGCACCCCTCCCCATGGTCTGGTCCAAATTGGACTAGGGAAGGGGGGCGCACCCTTCCTTCTTTCTCCTTCCCCCTTCCCTTCTCCTACTCCCACAAGGAAAGGAGGAGTCCTACTCCCGGTGGGAGTAGGATTCCCCCCTATGGCGCGCCTCTCCCTTTGGCCGGCTGCCTCCCCCTTGCTCCTTTATATACGGGGGCAGGGGGCACCCCAGAGACACGACAATTGATCCTTGAGATCTCTTAGCCGTGTGCGATGTCCCCCTCCACCATATTACACCTCGATAATACCGTTGCGGAGCTTAGGCGAAGCCCTGCGTCGGTGGAACATCATCATCGTCACCACGCCGTCGTGCTGACGAAACTCTCCCTCAACACTCGGCTGGATCGGAGTTTGAGGGACGTCATCGAGCTGAACGTGTGTAGAACTCAGAGGTGCCGTACGTTCGGTACTTGATCGGTCGGATCGTGAAGACGTACGACTACATCAACCGCGTTGTGATAACGCTTCCGCTGTCGGTCTACGAGGGTACGTGGACAACACTCTCCCCTCTCGTTGCTATGCATCACCATGATCTTGCGTGTGCGTAGGAATTTTTTTGAAATTACTACGTTCCCCAACAGTGGCATCCGAGCCTGGTTTTATGCGTTGATGCTATGCACGAGTAGAACACAAGTGAGTTGTGGGCGATATAAGTCATACTGCTTACCAGCATGTCATACTTTGGTTCAGCGGTATTGTGACATGAAGCGGCCCGGACCGACATTACGCGTACGCTTACGCGAGACTGGTTTCAGCGTTGCGAGCACTCGTTGCTTAAAGGTGACCGGCGGGTGTCTGTCTCTCTCACTTTAGTTGAACCGAGTGTAGCTACGCCCGGTCCTTGCGAAGGTTAAAACAACACCAACTTGACAAACTATCGTTGTGGTTTTGATGCGTAGGTAAGAACGGTTCTTGCTAAGCCCGTAGCAGCCACGTAAAATATGCAACAACAAAGTAGAGGACGTCTAACTTGTTTTTGCAGGGCATGTTGTGATGTGATATGGTCAAGACATGATGTGATATAATGTGTTGTATGAGCTGATCATGTTTTGTAACCGAGTTATCGGCAACTGGCAGGAGCCATATGGTTGTCGCTTTATTGTATGAGATGCAATCGCCATGTAATAGTTTTACTTTAACACTAAGCGGTAGCGATAGTCGTAAAAGCAATAAGTTGGCGAGACGACAACGATACTACGATGGAGATCAAGGTGTCGCGCCAGTGACGATGGTGATCATGACGGTGCTGCGGAGATGGAGATCACGAGCACGGTGCTTCGAAGATGGAGATCACAAGCACAAGATGATGATGGCCATATCATATCACTTATATTGATTGCATGTGATGTTAATCCTTTATGCATCTTATCTTGCTTTTTTTTGACGGTAGCATTATAAGATGATCCTTCACTAAACTATCAAAGTATAAGTGTTCTCCCTGAGTATGCACCGTTGCGAAAGTTCTTCGTGCTGAGACACCACGTGATGATCGGGTGTGATAGGCTCTACGTTCAAATACAACGGGTGCAAAACAGTTGCACACGCGGAATACTCAGGTTAAACTTGACGAGCCTAGCATATAACAGATATGGCCTCGGAACACGGAGACCGAAAGGTCGAGCGTAAATCATATAGTAGATATGATCAACATAGTGATGTTCACCATTGAAACTACTCCATCTCACGTGATGATCGGACAAGGTTTAGTTGATTTGGATCACGTAATCACTTAGATGATTAGAGGGATATCTATCTAAGTGGGAGTTCTTAAGCAATATGATTAATTGGACTTGAATTTATCATGAACTTAGTCCTGATAGTATTTTGCAAATTATGTTGTGGATCAATGGCTCGCGTTGTTGCTTCCCTGTATTTATTTTTGATATGTTCCTAGAGAAAATTATGTTGAAAGATGTTAGTAGCAAAGATGCGGATTGGATCCGTGATCTGAGGATTATCCTCATTGCTGCACAGAAGAATTATGTCCTTAATGCACCGCTAGGTGACAGACCTATTGCAGGAGCAGATGCAGACGTTATGAACGTTTGGCTAGCTCAATATGATGACTACTTGATAGTTTAGTGCACCATGCTTAACGGCTTAGAATCGGGACTTCAAAGATGTTTTGAACGTCATGGACCATATGAGATGTTCCAGGAGTTAAAGTTAATATTTCAAGCAAATACCCGAGTTGAGAGATATGAAGTCTCCAACAAGTTCTATAGCTAAAAGATGGAGGAGAATCGCTCAACTAGTGAGCATGTGCTCAGATTGTCTGGGTACTACAATCGCTTGAATCAAGTGGGAGTTTATCTTCCAGATAAAATAGTGATTGACAGAATTCTCTAGTCACCATCACCAAGTTAGTAGAACTTCGTGATGAACTATAGTATGCAAGGGATGACGAAAGTAATTCCCGAGCTCTTCGTGATGCTGAAATCGACGAAGGTAGAAATCAAGAAAAACATCAAGTGTTGATGGTTGACGAGATCACATCAAGTGTTGATGGTTGACGTGACCACTTCAAGTGTTGATGGTTGACGAGACCACTAGTCTCAAGAAAAGGGCAAAGGGAAGAAGGGGAACTTCAAAAAAAGAACAGGCAAGCAAGTTGCTACTCAAGTGAAGAAGCCCAAGTCTGTACCTAAGCCTGAAACTAAGTGCTTCTACTACAAAGGGACTGGTCAACTGGAAGCGGAACTACCCCAACTATTTGGTGGATAAGAAGGATGGCAAAGTGAACAAAGGTATATTGGATATACATGTTATTGATGTGTACTTTACTAGTGTTTATAGCAACCCCTCGGTATTTGATACTGGTTCAGTTGCTAAGAGTAGTAACTCGAAACGGGAGTTGCAGAATAAACAGAGACTAGTAAAAAGGCGAGGTGACGATGTGTGTTGGAATTAGTTCCAAGATTGATATGATCATCATCGCACACTCCCTGTACTTTCGGGATTAATGTTGAAACTAAATAAGTGTTATTTGGTGTTTGCGTTGAGCATGACTATGATTTGATCATGTTTATTGCAATACGGTTATTCATTTAAGTTAGAGAACAATTGTTGTTCTGTTTACATGAATAAAAACCTTCTATGGTCATACACACCAACGAAAATGGTTTGTTGGATCTCGATCGTAGTGATACACATATTCATAATATTGAAGCCAAAAGATGCAAAGTTAATAATGATAGTGCAACTTATTTGTGGCACTGTCGTTTGGGTCATATCGGTGTAAAGCGCATGAAGAAACTCCATACTGATGGAATTTTGGAATCACTTGATTTTGAATCACTTGGTACTTGCGAACCGTGCCTCATGGGCAAGATGACCAAAACACCGTTCTCCGGAACTATGGAGAGAGCAATAGATTTGTTGGAAATCATACATACAGATGTATGTGGTCCGACGAATATTGAGGCTCGTGGCGGATATCATTATTTTCTGACCTTCACAGATGATTTGAGCAGATATGGGTATATCTACTTAATGAAACAGAAGTCTGAAACATTTGAAAAGTTCATATAATTTCAGAGTGAAGTAGAAAATCATCGTAACAAGAAAATAAAGTTTCTACGATTTGATCGTGGAGAAGAGTATTTTAGTTACGAGTTTGGCCTTCAGTTAAAACAATGTGAAATAGTTTCACTACTCACGCCACCTGGAACACCACAGCATAATGGTGTGTCCGAACGTCATAACCGTACTTTATTGGATATAGTGCAATCTATGATGTCTCTTACCAATTTACCACTATCGTTTTGGGGTTATGCATTAGAGATAGCTACATTCACGTTAAATAGGGCACCATCAAAATCCGTTGAGACGACGCCTTATGAACTGAGGTTTAGCAAGAAACCAAAGTTGTCGTTTCTTAAAATTTTGGGGTTGCGATGCTTATGTGAAAAAGTTTCATCCTGATAAGCTCAAAACCTAAATCGGAGAAACGTGTCTTCATAGGATACCCAAAGGAGATAGTTGGGTACACCTTCTATCACAGATCCGAAGGCAAGACATTCGTTGCTAAGAATGGATCCTTTCTAGAGAAGGAGTTTTCTCTCGAAAGAAGTGAGTGGGAGGAAAGTAGAACTTGATGAGGTAACTGTACCTGCTCCCTTATTGGAAAGTAGTTCATCACAGAAATCTGTTCCTGTGACTCCTACACCAATTAGTGAGGAAGTTAATGATGATGATCATGGAACTTCAGATCAAGTTATTACTGAACCTCGTAGGTCAACCAGAGTAAGATCCGCACCAGAGTGGTACGGTAATCCTGTTCTGGAGGTTATGTTACTTGACCATGACGAACCTACGAATTATGAGGAAGCGATGATGAGCCCAGATTCCCGGAAATGGCTTGAGGCCATGAAATCTGAGATGAGATCCATGTATGAAGAACAAAGTATGGACTTTGGTTGACTTGCCCGATGATCGGCGAGCCATTGAGATTAACTGGATCTTCAAGAGGAAGATAGACGCTGATAGTAGTGTTACTATCTACAAAGCTAGACTTGTCGAAAAAAGGTTTTTTGACAAAGTTCAAAGTGTTGAACACGATGGGATTTTCTCACTCGCAGCGATGCTTAAGTCTGTCTGAATCATGTTAGCAATTGCCGCATTTTATGAAATCTGGCAAATGGATAAACAAAACTGCATTCCATAATGGATCTATTAAAGAAGAGTTGTATATGATGCAACAGAAGGTTTTGTCAATCCTAAAGGTGCAAACAAAATATGCAAACTCCAGCGATCCATCTATGGACTGGTGCAAGCATCTCGGAGTTGGAATATACGCTTTGATAAGTTGATCAAAGCATATAGTTGTATACAGACTTGCGGTGAAGCCTGTATTTACAAGAAAGTGAGTGGGAGCACTACGGCATTTCTGATAAGTATATGTGAATGACATATTGTTGATCGGAAATAATGTAGAATTATTCTGCAAAGCATAAAGGAGTGTTTGAAAGGAGTTTTTCAAAGATAGACCTCGGTGAAGCTGCTTACATATTGAGCATCAAGATCTATAGAGATAGATGAAGACGCTTGATAAGTTTTTCAATGAGTACATACCTTAACATGATTTTGAAGTAGTTCAAAATAGAACAGTCAAAGAAAAGAGTTCTTGCCTGTGTTACAAGGTGTGAAATTGAGTAAGACTCAAAGCCCGACCACGGCAGAAGATAGAAAGAGAATGAAAGTCATTCCCTATGCCTCGGCCATAGGTTCTATAAAGTATGCCATGCTGTGTACCAGATCTATTGTATACCCTACACTGATTTTGGCAAGGGAGTACAATAGTGATCTAGGAGTAGATCACTGGACAGCGGTCAAAATTATCCTTAGTGGAATAAGGATATGTTTCTCGATTATGGAAGTGACAAAAGGTTCGTCGTAAAGGGTTACGTCGATGCAAGTTTTGACACTAAATCTAGATGACTGTAAGTCTCGGTCTAGATACATATTGAAAGTGGGAGCAATTAGCTAGAGTAGCTCCGTGCAGAGCATTATAGACATAGAAATTTGCAAAATACTTACGGATCTGAATGTGACAGACCCGTTGACTAAAATTATCTCACAATCAAAACATGATCACACCTTAGTACTCTTTGGGTGTTAATCACATAGCGATGTGAACTAGATTATTGACTCTAGTAAACCCTTTGAGTGTTGGTCACATAGAGATGTGAACTATGGGTGTTAATCACATGGTGATGTGAATTATTGATGTTAAATCACATGGCGATGTGAACTAGATTATTGACTCTAGTGCAAGTGGGAGACTGAAGGAAAGATGCCCTAGAGGCAATAATAAAGTATTATTTATTTCCTTGTATCATGATAAATGTTTATTATTCATGCTAGAATTGTATTAACCGGAAACATAATACATGTGTGAATATATAGACAAACAGAGTGTCACTAGTATGCCTCTACTTGACTAGCTCGTTAATCAAAGATGGTTATGTTTCCTAGCCATAGACATAAGTTGTCATTTGATTAACGAAATCACCTCATTAGGAGAATGACATGATTGACTTGACCGATTTCGTTAGCTTAGCACTCGATCGTTTAGTATGTTGCTATTGCTTTCTTCATGACTTATACATGTTCCTATGACTATGAGATTATGCAACTCCCATTTACCGGAGAAACACTTTGTGTGCTACCAAACGTCACAACGTAAATGGGTGATTATAAAGGTGCTCTACAGGTGTCTCCAAAGGTACTTGTTGGGTTGGCGTATTTCGAGATTAGGATTTGTCACTCCAATTGTCGGAGAGGTATCTCTGGGCCCACTCGGTAATGCACATCACTATAAGCCTTGCAAGCATTGTGACTAATGAGTTAGTTGCGGGATGATGTGTTACGGAACGAGTAAAGAGACTTGCCGGTAACGAGATTGAACTAGGTATCGAGATACCGACGATCAAATCTCGGGCAAGTAACATACCGGTGACAATGGGAACAACGTATGTTGTTATGCGGTCTGACCGATAAAGATCTTCGTAGAATATGTGGGAGCCAATATGGGCATCCAGGTCCCGCTATTGGTTATTGACCGGAGACGTGTCTCGGTCATGTCTACATAGTTCTCGAAACCGTAGGGTCTGCACGCTTAACGTTATGATCACTGTTTTATTGAGTTTTGATGTACCGAAGGAGTTCGGAGTTCCGGATGAGATCGGGGATATGACGAGGAGTCTCGAAATGGTCGAGACGTAAAAATCGATATATTGGACGACTATATTCGGACTTCGGAAAGGTTCCGAGTGATTCGGGTATTTTTCGAAGTACCGGAGAGTTACGGGAATTCGTATTGGGCCTTAATGGGCCATACGGGAAAGGAGAGAAAGGCCTCAAAAGGTGGCCGCACCCCTCCCCATGGTCTGGTCCGAATTGGACTAGGGAAGGGGGGCGCACCCTTCCTTCTTTCTCCTTCCCCCTTCCCTTCTCCTACTCCCACAAGGAAAGGAGGAGTCCTACTCCCGATGGGAGTAAGACTCCCCCCTATGGCGCGCCTCTCCCCTTGGCCGGCTGCCTCCCCCTTGCTCCTTTATATACGGGGGCAGGGGGGCACCCCAGAGACACAACAATTGATCTTTGAGATCTGTTAGCCGTGTGCAGTGCCCCCCTCCACCATATTACACCTCGATAATACCGTTGCGGAGCTTAGGCGAAGCCCTGCGTCGGTGGAACATCATCATCGTCACCACGCCGTCGTGCTGACGAAACTCTCCCTCAACACTCGGCTGGATCGGAGTTCGAGGGACGTCATCGAGCTGAACGTGCGTAGAACTCGGAGGTGCCATACGTTCGGTACTTGATCGGTCGGATCGTGAAGACGTACGACTACATCAACCGCGTTGTGATAACGCTTCCGCTGTCGGTCTACGAGGGTACGTGGACAACACTCTCCCCTCTCGTTGCTATGCATCACCATGATCTTGCGTGTGCGTAGGAAATTTTTTGAAACTACTATGTTCCCCAACAGCATCCCCTCTCTTACCCGCTGTAATCTCTACTTAAACATGGTGCTCAACGCTATATATTATTTCCCAATGATGTATGGCTATCCTATGATGTTTGAGTAGATCCGTATTGTCCTATGGGTTAATTGATGATCGTGATTGGTTTGAGTTGCATGTTTTATTATTGGTGCTGTCCTATGGTGCTCTTCGTGTCACGCAAGCGTGAGGGATCGCCGATGTAGGGTTTGCAATATGTTCATGATTTGCTTATGGTGGGTGGCGTGAGTGACAGAAGCACATACCCAAGTAAGTAGGTTGTTTGCATATGGGAATAAAGAGGACTTGATACTTCAATGCTATGGTTGGGTTTTACCTTAATGATCTTTAGTAGTTGCAGACGCTTGCTAGAGTTCCAATCATAAGTGCATATGATCCAAGTAGAGAAAGTATGTTAGCTTATGCCTCTCCCTCAAATAAAATTGCAATAACAATTACCGGTCTAGTTATCGATTGCCTAGGGACAAATAACTTTCTCGGGACAAAAAGCTCTTTACTAAAACTAATTTAATTGTGTCTTTATCTAAACAACCCCTACTTTTTATTTGAGTGCTCTTTACTATCTTGCAAACCTATCCGAAAACACCTACAAAGTACTTCTAATTTATACTTGTTCTAGGTAAAGCGAACGTCAAGCGTGCGTAGAGTTGTATCGGTGGTCGATAGAACTTGAGGGAATATTTGTTCTACCTTTAGCTCCTCGTTGGGTTCGACAATCTTACTTATCGAAAGAGGCTACAATTGATCCCCTATACTTGTGGGTTATCAAGACCTTTTTCTTGCGCCGTTGCCGGGGAGCAATAGCGTGGGGTGAATATTCTCGTGTGTGCTTGTTTGCTTTATCACTAAGTAATTTTTATTTGCTATTCTTAGTTGTTCTGTCAGGACCCCGATTCCAAATCACACCGATCTAGCCTGTAACACCTCATATAACATTGCGGCCTCACGCACGGTACTCCCACGGGTGTCGCCTTACCATGGCCCGGGACCGTTTGCGCCTTTTGGCTCACGTATATGATAATATCGCTAGCATCCATATGACAGAGAACCCGGGCCGACATGGCTAGTCGTGAACCCAAAGCGGCACTAACGTATGGGGACAGGCATACATGAATCAACATCGAACGTGTCAGTCAGTAGCGTGTGAGTCCGGGCTGTAGCACTAGGCTAACAGGACTCCGGGAACCCGGGCTGTAGCAGGCTAGGCAGGACTCCGGATGTCACCGCGTGACATTTCCCCGAAGGGACAGACACAGGAACGATATGATTCACATGCCGGCCAGTCAGGTGTCCAGAGCAGTAGTGCTGGGCTAGCAGGACTCCGGTGAACCGGGCTGTAGTGGACTACTATGGCTCAAGGAGGCACCAGACTACATTTCCCCATAAAAGAGGCTGCTAAAGATAAACAACTAGATTGTCGGATCCCACACATACCAAGCATTTCAAACATACACACAATATGCTCGATATGTGCAAATACAACATGGCATCACAACAAAACTCTACAACTCAAGTACTTTATTTAAAGGGCTCCGGGGAGCCTTACATAACTTGTTCATACAGATAGGGGTCACATGACCCGACACTCAAGTCATACAATCATACAAGCACATGCGGAAGCAAACTGTCTGGGTATAGACACTAGAAAGAAAGAAGGCTTGACGAAGCCTGTCTATCTACATAGGCCCTTCACAAGCCTAGATCACCACCTAGGTGGCGCGTCACTCGTCGTCGTCGAGTTCTACGTAGAACCCGTCAGAAGGGGCGGTGTTGTCGTCTGAAAACAGTAATTAAAGCAACATGAGTACAAAGGTACTCAGCAAGTCTTACAACAGATCCTACTATACATGTTCATTCTCAAGAAGGTAGTGGGGTTATTGCAGCAAGCCAGCTTTGACTCTTGGCTAAGCTATCCTACGATACACCACTTGTGAAATAGTTTTCGCACACGAGTCCACTAATCACCATCTCAATACTCCACCGTGGATCCTCCCTCGTCATCCAACGAGAGGGCCATCCGCGGTACTCACACTTATCTTGAGGCTTTTAGTAGTATCCATTTACTTGTCTATGAACTGCATAAGCGACCAAGTAGTCCTTTACCGCGGACGCGGCTATTCGAATAGTTTCATACCCTGCAGGGGTGTACTTCGTCACACACGCTCTCACCACTTATCGTCGCTACACGACGTGTACTCGGCAACCTTCAAGCGGAAGCCCAACATGGGTGTCGGCCATAGCCTACCTAAACACTCGAGTCTCTAGTCCAGGTTTATCGCCTATTTAGGTTCCATCCGCAGGGAGTCCGGCCGAGGTTTCCACATACGGCCCCAAACGATGTGTGCAGGGTTCCCGGACACCAAACGGGCGACTCGGTACACCGTGCCACGAGCCTACCGCATCACAGCCCACCCCTTGGTCAGCGCTGTCCGCGGCCTCCAGCTTACTACAAACACCAGAAACTACGTGCAACTCCTGGACAGAGGACAAGGGTGAATAAGAAGCCGAGGGGGTCCATTGGTTTCGGGCCCAATGTGTGGTAGTAGCTGAATCTTAAATCACGCATACAGATCTCAGTTCTTAGGGACGGTCTCAATGAAACAACCCACCATGTACTCCTACATGGCCTCCCATCGATACCTTTACCAAATCGTATTCAACACTTTACTCCCTTTACCGACACACACACTTTCACTCTAGTTCATCACCCTGATGAGCCAGACCTGACACAACTCTAAGCATAGCAAGCATAGCATTGTAGGAACACACAACATGGCTCAATCAACTCCTACACATGCTAGTGGGTTTCATCTAGTTACTGTGGCAATGACAGGTCATGCAAAGGAAAGTGGGTTCAACTACCGCAACACACAGCAGTTTGAATCGCGTTGTCTTAATGCAGTAAACGAGAGCAGAAGCGAGAAGATGGGTTTGTATCGAAATGATGAATGGGTTGCTTGCCTGACGGAGTGGTGGTGGGATACTGCCCTTCAGTTGGATACTCGTGAATATCCTCGGAGACAGGACCTACCACGATGAGCATACCGAAGCACAATCAACACCAAGCAAGTGCAACAATATGATGCATGCATGAGACATGGCAAGATGGATGTGTTGGGCTAATGCAACTAAGACCAGATGGGTTTGGACTAATTTGAATCAAAGATTCAAATTCCAAGTTCATAAATGGCCCATATTAATGCTTTATCTTGTTCTGTATAAAACAGTAGGTTAACTTGCTTAATCATGCATGAAACCAGTACAGATGGATAGAATGGATTTTTCTGATCATTTTTCATATATAAATCTTTTCATTCTGAGCTATAGATTATTTTCTATGATTTTTTGAAGTTTGTGATAATTTCTGGAATTTCCAATATAAGAATAATTCCAGTAAATGCTTTACTGCGTCAGCCTGACGTCAGTGTGACGTCAGCAAGTCAACGGGGTCGTCCAGGTCAAACCTGACGTGTGGGTCCCCTGTGTCAGTGTCACTGTTAGGTAATTAGTTATTTAGAATTAGTTTTAACTCTAACCCAGATTTATTTTGCAGGCGGGCCCCACTTGTCAGTGACCCTGGGGGGTCAACCCGTGGTCAAACCACGCTGACTCGCCGGCGTTTAGCCGCCGGCGACGTCCAGACGCGGCGGTGGAGTGCGGGTTCCCTCCTCCGGCGACCAAAAGGACGGCGGAGAGTACCTACGTGTAGCTGGAGGCGAGCCGCGTCGACTGGTGGTGGTAGTGGAGCTCGGGGTCGCCGGAATCGACGCCGGCGACGAGCCGTGCGGCTGCCGGGGTACGGGCGTGGTTGAAACCGTAGCTAGAGAGCACGGCGAGGAACGTGCGAGGGTGCTACGGGTTCCTGGCGTTGCGGTGAAGCTAATGGCTACGGTGGTGTGGCCGTTGGATGGCCGGAGCCTCGTCGGCGACGAGCTCGTGCGGCGGCGCGTACGGGTGAGCTTCGTGCGGTGGCTACAGAGCTCGAGAGAGAGAGAGGAGAGGATGGGAAGGTGGCCATGCTCACGGCAGTTGCGACGGAGCAGGCGGCGAGGTCGGAGACGAGCTGTAGCAGTGGCGACGGCGGAGGGGATCTCCGACGGTGAGCGGCGAAGGCGAGGTCGGTGGCGGAGCTTCGGGGCAACCGAGCGCTCGGGGCTCGGCTTGCTCGAAGGAGTGGGCGACGGCGGTGCTGTAGGACACGGTGGTACGGCGCGAGGTCGATGGTGGGCGCGGCTACTCCGGTGAGGTGGCTGCGGCGGCGTCGGCCATGGTGGGAAGAAGGCGAGGGAGAGGCGATGGGGGAGAATGGCGATGTCCAGGGGCTCGGGGCGCGTCGAGGGAGGTCGGCCAGCTCATCCGCGGCGAGGGCGGCAAGCAGGTGGCGCGGTGGCGAGCTCGCGCTCGCCGGCGTCACCTCTCTGCCTGCTCTGGCGAGAGCAGGCAGCTGACTGGCGCGGGCCAGCACAGTGCTGGGCCGCCAGGTGGGCTGCCAGGTAAGTTTCTCTGCCTTCTATTCTCTTCTCTTTTTATTTATTTCTGTACTGTGTTTTGAAATAGTAAAAATACTATTTCATTTGGAAAAATCCTGAAAATATTCTGGGGCACCTTTGAGATTATTCCCAACAGCCTAAAAATACCTTCAAGATTATTTGGGCATTTGAAAATATTTATAGCATTTAAAATGCCCAAATGCAAATACTTATGGCTTGTGCAAAAATCCAAGATGGCCTCCAAAAATATGAAACCATTTTTGGCAGAGGTTTTAGCCAAGACCAAAGGTGGTGAACATTTATGGAGGGCATTTCAGGTTCATTGAAAGGAATTTTAGTAAACCCTAGTTGTTCCAGGGGGGGTGCTGGGGGTTTCTGGCATCCCCATTTCAGGTTTCTGTGAAATGTAGACATGATGCAACACTCTAATGCATGAACTAACTAGGATGTGACATGTTCTCTATCTTTAGTTACGGATATGGAACACGAAATACCAAAAAAATTAGGTGTACTTGCTGCTCATGGAGATGGTGAACCTCCTAAAACCCTCGATGCTCGTTATGTGATAGATATTACGTACTACTTTGATAATCCTGAGAAAACCCCATTCAATTTGGTAATGGGAGACACGTTGGATCAACGTGAATATTTTAGGGATTATCGCTTGACTCAAAAAGGGAAACTATTACGGGATCAAATTTATATGTTGAAGTGGTATGTTAGGCAACTATGCTTGAGATATGATTATACTTGTTGCTCTAGGATGTAGGCTCCACACCTTCCCTTTTCATGCAAATTTAATGATAATGAAACCTTGGCTTCTTATGCTAATGGTATATATGATTACTATGATGTGGAACAAATAGAAGAATTTGTTGCTTTTATGGGTGCTTATGAAATTGAATCTGTATTTAAAGAGTGTGAAAATCTTTATGATGTTGTTTATATACCTGAAAATTTAGCTGTCCTTACATATTCCTATGAGAATTATGAATACAATGCCGATATTGATGCATTTATTGAGAAAGTCTGCACTGTCCAAGAAGAGACTAATATTTTGCAGGAGTCTATGGAAGAAGAAATTGATGAAACTGTGAGCTCATTGGATGAAAAAGATGAGGAGGAGAGCGAACAACAAAAGGGGGAAGAGCGGATTGATCACCCGTGCCCACCTTCTAATGAGAGTAACTCTTCAACTCATACATTGTTTAATTTCCCTTCGTGCTTACCGAAGGATGATTGCTATGATGACTGTTATGATCCCATTGATTCTCTTGAAATATCCCTTTTTGATGATGCTTGCTATGCTTGTGGCCAAGATGCCAATATGAATTATGCTTATGGAGATGAACTTGCTATAGTTCCTTATGTTAAACATGAAATTGTTGCTATTGCACCCACGCATGATAGTCCTATTATCTTTTCGAATTCTCCAAACTACACTATATCGGAGAAATTTGTGCTTATTAAGGATTATATTGATGGGTTGCGTTTTACTTCTACACAAGATGATTTTGATAGATCTAATATGCATGTGCTTGCTGCTCCTACTTGCAATTATTATGAGAGAGGAACTATATCTCCACCTCTCTATGTTTCCAACATGATAAAATTGCAAGAAACTGTTTATACTATGCATTGGCCTTTACTATGTGTGCATGAATTGTTCTTTTATGACATGCCGATGCATAGGAAGAGAGTTAGACTTCTTCATTTTTTGATATATGTTGCTTTGTGCTCACTACTAAATGCCAAATCATTGCTAATTAAAATTGGCTTTGATATACCTTGGGATCCGGGTGGACCCATTACTTGAGCACTATATGCCTAGCTTAATGGCTTTAAAGAAAGCGCTGCCAGGGAGACAACCCGGAAGTTTTAGAGAGTCATTTATTTCTGTTGAGTGCTTCCATATAGTTTGAAAACAAAATAAAAATAAAGAGGGGAACCCTAAACTTTTTTCAAAAAGGAAAGTGAAAGTGAGAGAGACAAGCATTGTTGAAGTGGGAGAGCTCCTTGAACTTTGTTCATGCTCACGGAAACTTTGTGAATCTTAATTACAGAAACTTTTCAATAAAAATAATTATCCCCTTGTACAATTCCATTGTATTATAAAAATAATGTGCCAAGATTTGCCTTTAGGATGTTTACAATGCTTGTTAGTTTGTACGGTGCAGGACAGAAACTTTGGCTGTAGTGCGCGATTTTTCATTTTTTACTGGAACATCAAAAGGTTCTGAACTTTTTGCACTGTCTTTCTATACAAATTTTTTATTTTTCCCAATTTTGGCAGCATTTTTGAAGTACCAGAAGTATGGTTAATGTTCAGATTGTTACAGACTGTTCTGTTTTAGACAGATTCTGTTTTTGATGCATAGTTTGCTTGTTTTGATGAAACTATCAATTCCTATCAGTGGATTAAGCCATGGAAAAGTTATATTACAGTAGATATAATGCGAAAACAAAATATGAATTGGTTTGCAACAGTACTTAGAGTAGTGATTTGCTTTATTATACTAACGGATCTTACCAAGTTTTCTGTTGAAGTTTTGTGTGGATGAAGTGTTCGATGATCGAGAAGGTCTCGATATGAGGAAAAGGAGGAGAGGCAAGAGATCAAGCTTGGGGATTCCCAAGGCACCCCAAGTAAATATTCAAGGAGACTCAAGCGTCTAAACTGGGGGATGCCCCGGAAGGCATCCCCTCTTTCTTCAACAAGTATCGGTATGTTTTCGAATTCGTTTCGTTCATGCGATATGTGCAAATCTTGGAGCGTCTTTTGCATTTTTCTTTTATGCACCATGCTGGTATGAGATAGTCCTTGGTTGATTTATAGAACGCTCATTGCACTTCACTTATATGAAGGAAATATGCCCTAGAGGCAATAATAAAGTATTATATATTTCCTTATATCATGATAAAAGTTTATTATTCATGCTAGAATTGTATTAACCGGAAACATAATACATGTGTGAATACATAGACAAACAGAGTGTCACCATTATGCCTCTACTTGACTAGCTCATTAATCAAAGATGGTTATGTTTCCTAACCATAGACATGAGTTGTCATTTGATTAACGGGATCACCTCATTAGGAGAATGACGTGATTGACTTGACCCATTTCGTTAGCTTAGCACCCGATCGTTTAGTATGTTGCTATTGCTTTCTTCATGACTTATACATGTTTCTATGACTATGAGATTATGCAACTCCCGTTTACCGGAGGAACACTTTGCGTGCTACCAAACGTCACAACGTAAATGGGTGATTATAAAGGTGCTCTACAGGTGTCTCCAAAGGTACTTGTTGGGTTGGCGTATTTCGAGATTAGGATTTGTCACTCCGATTGTCGGAGAGGTATCTCTGGGCCCACTCAGTAATGCACATCACTATAAGCCTTGCAAGCATTGTGACTAATGAGTTAGTTGCGGGATGATGTATTACGGAACGAGTAAAGAGACTTGCCGGTAACGAGATTGAACTAGGTATCGAGATACCGACGATCGAATCTCGGGCAAGTAACATACCGATGACAAAGGGAACAACGTATGTTGTTATGCGGTCTGACCGATAAAGATCTTCGTAGAATATGTGGGAGCCAATATGGGCATCCAGGTCCCGCTATTGGTTATTGACCGGAGAGGTGTCTCGGTCATGTCTACATAGTTCTCGAACCCGAAGGGTCCGCACGCTTAACGTTACGATGACAGTTTTATTGAGTTTTGATGTACCGAAAGAGTTCGGAGTCCCGGATGAGATCGGGGACATGACAAGGAGTCTCAAAATGGTCGAGACGTAAAAATCGATATATTGGACGACTATATTCGGACTTCGGAAAGGTTCCGAGTGATTCGGGTATTTTTCGGAGTACCGGAGAGTTACGGGAATTCGTATTGGGCCTTAATGGGCCATACGGGAAAGGAGAGAAAGGCCTCAAAAGGTGGCCGCACCCCTCCCCATGGTCTGGTCCGAATTGGACTAGGGAAGGGGGGCGCACCCTTCCTTCTTTCTCCTTCCCTTTTCCCTTCTCCTACTCCCACAAGGAAAGGAGGAGTCCTACTCCCGGTGGGAGTAGGACTCCCCCCTGTGGCGCGCCTCTCCCCTTGGCCGGCTGCCTTCCCCTTGCTCCTTTATATACGGGGGCAAGGGGGCACCCCAGACACACAACAATTGATCCTTGAGATCTCTTAGCCGTGTGCGGTGCCCCCTCCACCATATTACACCTCGATAATACCGTTGCGGAGCTTAGGTGAAGCCCTGCGTCGGTGGAACATCATCATCGTCACCACGCCGTCGTGCTGACGAAACTCTCCCTCAACACTCGGCTGGATCGGAGTTCGAGGGACGTCATCGAGCTGAACGTGTGTAGAACTCGGAGGTGCCGTATATTCGGTACTTGCTCGGTCGGATCGTGAAGACGTACGACTACATCAACCGCGTTGTGATAACGCTTCCGCTATCGGTCTACGAGGGTACGTGGACAACACTCTCCCCTCTCGTTGCTATGCATCACCATGATCTTGCGTGTGCGTAGGAAATTTTTTGAAATTACTACGTTCCTCAACAGTGGCATCCGAGCCTGGTTTTATGCGTTGATGATATGCACGAGTAGAACACAAGTGAGTTGTGGGCGATATAAGTCATACTGCTTACCAGCATGTCATACTTTGGTTCAGCGGTATTGTGAGATGAAGCGGCCCGGACCGACATTACGCGTACGCTTACGCGAGACTGGTTTCACCGTTCGGAGCACTCGTTGCTTAAAGGTGACTGGCGGGTGTCTGTCTCTCTCACTTTAGTTGAACCGAGTGTGGCTACGCCCGGTCCTTGCGAAGGTTAAAACAGCACCAACTTGACAAACTATCGTTGTGGTTTTGATGCGTAGGTAAGAACGGTTCTTGCTAAGCCCGTAGCAGCCACGTAAAACTTGCAACAACAAAGTAGAGGACGTCTAACTTGTTTTTGCAGGGCATGTTGTGATGTGATATGGTCAAGACATGATGTGATATAATTTGTTGTATGAGATGATCATGTTTTGTAACCGAGTTATCGGCAACTGGCAGGAGCCATATGGTTGTCGCTTTATTGTATGAGATGCAATCACCATGTAATAGTTTTACTTTATCACTAAGCGGTAGCGATAGTTGTAAATGGAATAAATTGGCGAGACGACAACGATACTACGATGGAGATCAAGGTGTCGCGCTGGTGACGATGGTGATCATGACGGTGCTTCGGAGATGGAGATCACGAGCACGGTGCTTCGGAGATGGAGATCACAAGCACAAGATGATGATGGTCATATCATATCACTTATATTGATTGCATGTGATGTTAATCCTTTATGCACCTTATCTTGCTTTGATTGACGGTAGCATTATAAGATGATCTCTCACTAAAATTTCAAGATAAAAGTGTTCTCCCTGAGTATGCACCGTTGCGAAAGTTCTTCGTGCTGAGACACCACGTGTTAATCGGGTGTGATAGGCTGTACGTTCAAATACAACAGGTGCAAAACAGCTGCACACGCGGAATACTCAGGTTAAACTTGACGAGCCTAGCATATATACAGATATGGCCTCGGAACACAGAGACCAAAAGGTCGAGCGTGAATCATATAGTAGATATGATCAACATAGTGATGTTCACCATTGAAACTACTCCATCTCATGTGTTAATCAGACATGGTTTAGTTGATTTGGATCACGTAATCACTTAGATGATTAGAGGGATGTCTATCTAAGTGGGAGTTCTTAAGTAATATGATTAATTGGACTTAAATTTATCATGAACTTAGTCCTGATAGTATTTTGCAAATTATGTTGTAGATCAATAGCTCGCGTTGTTGCTTCCCTATGTTTATTTTGATATGTTCCTAGAGAAAATTATGTTCAAAGATGTTAGTAGCAAAGATGCGGATTGGATCCGTGATCTGAGGATTATCCTCATTGCTGCACAGAAAAATTATGTCCTTGATGCACCGCTAGGTGACAGACCTATTGCAGGAGCAGATGCAGACGTTATGAACGTTTGGCTAGCTCAATATGATGACTACTTGATAGTTTAGTGCACCATGCTTAATGGCTTAGAATCGGGACTTCAAAGACGTTTTGAACGTCATGGACCATATGAGATGTTCCAGGAGTTGAAGTTAATATTTCGAGAAAATACCCGAGTTCAGAGATATGAAGTCTCCAACAAGTTCTATAGCTAAAAGATGGAGGAGAATCGCTCAACTAGTGAGCATGTGCTCAGATTGTCTGGGTACTACAATCGCTTGAATCAAGTGGGAGTTTATCTTCCAGATAAAATAGTGATTGACAGAATTCTCTAGTCACCATCACCAAGTTAGTAGAACTTCGTGATGAACTATAGTATGCAAGGGATGACGAAAGTAATTCCCGAGCTCTTCATGATGCTGAAATCGACGAAGATAGAAATCAAGAAAAACATCAAGTGTTGATGGTTGACGAGATCACATCAAGTGTTGATGGTTGACGTGACCACTTCAAGTGTTGATGGTTGACGAGACCACTAGTTTCAAGAAAAGGGCAAAGGGAAGAAGGGGAACTTCAAAAAAAGAACAGGCAAGCAAGTTGCTACTCAAGTGAAGAAGCCCAAGTCTGTACCTAAGCCTGAAACTAAGTGCTTCTACTGCAAAGGGACTGGTCAACTGGAAGCGGAACTACCACAACTATTTGGTGGATAAGAAGGATGGAAAAGTGAACAAAGGTATATTGGATATACATGTTATTGATGTGCACTTTACTAGTGTTTAGAGCAACCCCTCGGTATTTGATACTGGTTCAGTTGCTAAAGGGTAGTAACTTGAAAATGGGAGTTGCAGAATAAACAGAGACTAGTAAAAGGCGAGGTGACGATGTGTGTTGGAAGTAGTTCCAAGATTGATATGATCATCATCGCACACTCCCTATACTTTTGGGATTAGTGTTGAAACTAAATAAGTGTTATTTGGTGTTTGCGTTGAGCATGACTATGATTTGATCATGTTTATTGCAATACGGTTATTCATTTAAGTTAGAGAACAATTGTTGTTCTGTTTACATGAATAAAAACCTTCTATGGTCATACACACGAACGAAAATGGTTTGTTGGATCTTGATCGTAGTGATACACATATTCATAATAATGAAACCAAAAGATGCAAAATTAATAATGATAGTGCAACTTATTTGTGGCACTGCCGTTTAGGTCATATTGGTGTAAAGCGCATGAAGAAACTCCATACTGATGGGATTTTGGAATCACTTGATTATGAATCACTTGATGCTTGCGAACCGTGCTCATGGGCAAGATGACTAAAAATGCCGTTCTCCGGAACTATGGAGAGAGCAACAGATTTGTTGGAAATCATACATACAGATGTATGTGGTCCGATGAATATTGAGGCTCGTAGCAGGTATCATTATTTTCTGACCTTCACAGATGTTTTGAGCAGATATGGGTATATCTACTTGATGAAACATAAAGTCTAAAGCATTTGAAAAGTTCAAAGAATTTCAGAGTGAAGTAGAAAATCATCGTGACGAGAAAATAAGGTTTCTATGATTTGATCGCGGAGACAAATATTTGAGTTACGAGTTTGGTCTTCAATTAGAACAATATGGAATAGTTTCACAAATTCATGCCACCTGGAACACCACGGTGTAATGGTGTGTCCGAACATCGTAACCGTACTTTATTAGATATGGTGCGATATATGATGTCTCTTACCGATCTACCACTATCGTTCTGGGTTATGCATTAGAGACAGCTGCATTCACGTTAAATAGGGCACCATCAAAATACGTAAAGACGATGCCTTATGAACTGTGGTTTAGGAAGAAACCAAAGTTGTCATTTCTTAAAGTTTGGGGTTGCGATGCTTATGTGAAAAAGTTTCATCCTGATAAGCTCAAACCCAAATCGGAGAAATGTGTCTTCATAGGATACCCAAAGAAGACAGTTGGGTACACCTTCTATCACAGATCCGAAGGCAAGACATTCGTTGCTAAGAATGGATCCTTTCTAGAGAAGGAGTTTCTCTCGAAAGAAGTGAGTGGGAGGAAAGTAGAACTTGATGAGGTAACTGTACCTGCTCCCTTATTGGAAAGTAGTTCATCATAGAAATCTGTTCCTGTGACTCCTACACCAATTAGTGAGGAAGTTAATGATGATGATCATGTAACTTCAGATCAAGTTACTACCAAACCTCGTAGGTAAACCAGAGTGAGATCCACACCAGAGTGGTACGGTAATCCTGTTCTGGAGGTTATATTATTTGACCATGACGAACATACGAACTATGAGGAAGCGATGATGAGCCCAGATTCCGCAAAATGGCTTGAGGCAATGAAATCTGAGATGAGATCCATGTATGAGAACAAAGTGTGGACTTTGGTTGACTTGCCCGATGATCGGCAAGCAATTGAGAATAAATGGATCGTCAAGAGGAAGACGGACGCTGATAGTAGTGTTACTATCTACAAAGCTAGAATTGTCGCAAAAAGGTTTTTCGACAAGTTCAAGGTGTTGACTACGATGAGAGTTTCTCACTCGTATCTATGCTTAAGTCTGTCTGAATCATGTTAGCAATTGCCGCATTTTATGAAATATGGCAAATGGATAAACAAAACTACATTCCTTAATGGATTTATTAAAGAAGAGTTGTATATGATGCAACCAGAAGGTTTTGTCAATCCTAAAAGGTGCTAACAAAATATGCAAGCTCCAGCGATCCATTTATGGACTGGTGCAAGCATCTCGGAGTAGGAATATACGCTTTGATAAGTTGATCAAAGGATATACTTTTATACAGACTTGCGGTGAATCCTGTATTTACAAGAAAATGAGTGGGAGCACTACAGCATATCTGATAAGTATATGTGAATGACATATTGTTGATCGGAAATAATGTAGAATTATTCTGCAAAGCATAAAGGAGTGTTTGAAAGGAGTTTTTCAAAGAAAGACCTCGGTGAAGCTGCTTACATATTGAGCATCAAGATCTATAGAGATAGATGAAGACGCTTGATAAGTTTTTCAATGAGTACATACCTTAACAAGATTTTGAAGTAGTTCAAAATAGAACAGTCAAAGAAAGAGTTCTTGCCTGTGTTACAAGGTGTGAAATTGAGTAAGACTCAAAGCCCGACCACGGCAGAAGATAGAAAGAGAATGAAAGTCATTCCCTATGCCTTGGCTATAGGTTCTATAAAGTATGCCATGCTGTGTACCAGATCTATTGTATACCCTACACTGATTTTGGCAAGGGAGTACAATAGTGATCTAGGAGTAGATCACTAGACAGCGGTCAAAATTATCCTTAGTGGAATAAGGATATGTTTCTCGATTATGGAAGTGACAAAAGGTTCGTCGTAAAGGGTTACGTCGATGCAAGTTTTGACACTAATCTAGATGACTCTAAGTCTCGGTCTAGATACATATTGAAAGTGGGAGCAATTAGCTAAGAGTAGCTCCGAGCAGAGCATTGTAAACATAGAAATTTGCAAAATACTTACGGATCTGAATGTAACAGACCCGTTGACTAAAATTATCTCACAATCAAAATATGATCACACCTTAGTACTCTTTGGGTGTTAATCACATAGCGATGTGAACTAGATTATTGACTCTAGTAAACCCTTTGAGTGTTGGTCACATAGAGATGTGAACTATGGGTGTTAATCACATGGTGATGTGAATTATTGATGTTAAATCACATGGCGATGTGAACTAGATTATTGACTCTAGTGCAAGTGGGAGACTGAAGGAAATATGCCCTAGAGGCAATAATAAAGTATTATATATTTCCTTATATCATGATAAAAGTTTATTATTCATGCTAGAATTGTATTAACCGGAAACATAATACATGTGTGAATACATAGACAAACAGAGTGTCACTAGTATGCCTCTACTTGACTAGCTCATTAATCAAAGATGGTTATGTTTCCTAGCCATAGACATGAGTTGTCATTTGATTAACGGGATCACCTCATTAGGAGAATGACGTGATTGACTTGACCCATTCTGTTAGCTTAGCACCCGATCGTTTAGTATGTTGCTATTGCTTTCTTCATGACTTATACATGTTCCTATGACTATGAGATTATGCAACTCCCGTTTACCGGAGGAACACTTTGTGTGCTACCAAACATCACAACGTAAATGGGTGATTATAAAGGTGCTCTACAGGTGTCTCCAAAGGTACTTGTTGGGTTGGCGTATTTCGAGATTAGGATTTGTCACTCCGATTGTCGGAGAGGTATCTCTGGGCCCACTCGGTAATGCACATCACTATAAGCCTTGCAAGCATTGTGACTAATGAGTTAGTTGCGGGATGATTTATTACGGAACGAGTAAAGAGACTTCACGGTAACGAAATTGAACTAGGTATCGAGATACCGACGATCGAATCTCGGGCAAGTAACATACCGATGACAAAGGGAACAACGTATGTTGTTATGCAGTCTGACCGATAAAGATCTTCGTAGAATATGTGGGAGCCAATATGGGCATCCATATCCCGCTATTGGCTATTGACCGGAGAGGTGTCTCGGTCATGTCTACATAGTTCTCGAACCCGAAGGGTCCGCACGCTTAACGTTACAATGACAGTTTTATTGAGTTTTGATGTACCAAAACAGTTCGGAGTCCCGGATGAGATCGGGGACATGACAAGGAGTCTTGAAATCGCCGAGACATAAAAATCGCTATATTGGATGACTATATTCGGACTTCGGAAAGGTTCCGAGTGATTCGGGTATTTTTCGGAGTACCAGAGAGTTACGGGAATTCGTATTGGGCCTGAATGGGCCATACGGGAAAGGAGAGAAAGGCCTCAAAAGGTGGCCGCACCCCTCCCCATGGTCTTGTCCGAATTGGACTAGGGAAGGGGGGCGCACCCTTCCTTCTTTCTCCTTCCCTTTTCCCTTCTCCTACTCCCACAAGGAAAGGAGGAGTCCTACTCCCGGTGGGAGTAGGACTCCCCCTTTGGGCGCGCCACCTCCCCTTGGCCGGCCCTCTCCTCCTTGCTCCTTTATATACGGGGGCAGGGGGGCACCCCAAGTACACACTTGATATACGATATTTTAGCCGTGTGCGGTGCCCCCCTCCACCATATTACACCTCGATAATACCGTTGCGGAGCTTAGGTGAAGCCCTGCGTCAGTGGAACATCATCATCGTCACCATGCCGTCGTGCTGACGAAACTCTCCCTCAACACTCGGCTGGATCGGAGTTCGAGGGACGTCATCGAGCTGAACGTGTGTAGAACTCGGAGGTGTCGTACGTTCGGTACCATATCGGTCGGATCGTGAAGATGTACGACTACATCAACCGCGTTGTGATAACGCTTCCGCTGTCGGTCTACGAGGGTACGTGGACAACACTCTCCCCTCTCGTTGCTATGCATCACCATGATCTTGCGTGTGCGTAGGAATTTTTTTGAAATTACTACGTTCCCCAACATTATATTCTTTGAGTATGGCTTTATAGAATGCTTCATGTGCTTCACTTATATCATTTGAAGTTTGGATTGCCTGTTTCTCTTCACATAGAAAACCACCATTTGTAGAATGCTATTTTGCTTCACTTATATTTGTTAGAGCGTGGGCATATCTTTTGTAGAAAGAATTAAACTCTCTTGCTTCACTTATATCTATTTAGAGAGATGACAGGAACTGGTCATTCACAAGGTTAGTCATAAAATCCTACATAAAACTTGTAGATCACTGAATATGATATGTTTGATTCCTTGCAATTGTTTTGCGATATAAAGGTGGTGATATTAGAGTCGTGCTAGTTGAGTAATTGTGAAATTGAGAAATACTTGTGTTGAGGTTTGCAAGTCCCGTAGCATGCACGTATGGTGAACCGTTATGTAACGAAGTTGGAGCATGAGGTATTTATTGATTGTCTTCCTTATGAGTGGCGGTCGGGGACGAGCGATGGTATTTTCCTACCAATCTATCCCCCTAGGGGCATGCGTAGTAGTACTTTGCTTCGAGGGCTAATAAACTTTTGCAATAAGTATATGAGTTCTTTATGACTAATGTGAGTCCATGGATTATACGCATTCTCACCCTTCCATCATTGCTAGCCTCTTCGGTACCGTGCATTGCCCTTTCTCACCTCGAGAGTTGGTGCAAACTTCGCCGGTGCATCCAAACCCCGTGATACGATACGCTCTATCACACATAAGCCTCATTATATCTTCCTCAAAACAGCTACCATACCTACCTATCATGGCATTTCCATAGCCATTCCGAGATATATTGCCATGCAACTTCCATCATCATCATATACATGACTTGAGCATTTATCGTCATATTGCTTTGCATGATCGTAAGATAGCTAGCATGATGTTTTCATGGCTTGTCCATTTTGATGTCATTGCTACGCTAGATCATTGCACATCCCGGTACACCGCTGGAGGCATTCATATAGAGTCATATCTTTGTTCTAGTATCGAGTTGTAATATTGAGTTGTAAGTAAATACAAGTGTGATGATTATCATTCTTAGGGCATTGTCCCAGTGAGGAAAGGATGATGGAGACTATGATTCCCCCACAAGTGGGGATGAGACTCCGGACGGAAAAAATAAAATAAAAAAGATAATAAAAAAAGAAAAAAAGAGAAAGGCCAAAAAAAGAGATGGCCCAAAAAAGAAAAAAAAGAGAAAAAAAAGAGAAAATAGAGAAGGGACAATGCTACTATCCTTTTACCACACTTGTGCTTCAAAGTAGCACCATGCTCTTCATATAGAGAGTCTCCTGAGTTGTCACTTTCATATACTAGTGGGAATTTTCATTATAGAACTTGGCTTGTATATTCCAACGATGGGCTTCCTCAAATGCCCTAGGTCTTCATGAGCAAGCAAGTTGGATGCACACCCACTTAGTTTCGGTTTGAGCTTTCATATACTTATAGCTCTAGTGCATCCGTTGCATGGCAATCCCTACTCCTCACATTGATATCAATTGATGGGCATCTCCATAGCCCGTTGATTAGCCGCGTTGATGTGAGACTTTCTTTTTTTGTCTTCTCACACAAACCTCCATCATCATATTCTATTCCACCCATAGTGCTATGTCCATGGCTTGCGCTCATGTATTGCGTGAGGGTTGAAAAGGCTGAAACGCGTTAAAAGTATGAACCAATTGCTCGGCTTGTCATCAGGGTTGTGCATGATTTGAATGCTTTGTGTGGTGAAGATGGAGCATAGCCAGACTATATGATTTTGTAGGGATAACTTTGTTTGGCCATGTTATTTTGAAAAGACATGATTGCTTTATTAGTATGCTTGAAGTATTATTGTCTTAAGGTCAAATGATAGACTATTGCATTGAATCACTCGTGTCTTAATATTCATGCCATGATTAGATTATGTGATCAAGATTATCCTAGGTAGAATTTCACATCAAAAATTATCTTTTTTATCATTTACCTACTCGAGGACGAGCAGGAATTAAGCTTGGGGATGCTGATACGTCTCCGTTGTATCTATAATTTTTGATTGTTCCATGCCAATATTCTACAACTTTCATATACTTTTGGCAACTTTTATATTATTTTTGGGACTAACATATTGATCCAGTGCCCAGTGCCAGTTCCTGTTTGTTGCATGTTTTATGTTTCGCAGATACCCCATATAAAACGGATTCCAAACGGGATAAAAACGGACGGAGAATATTTTTGGAATATTTGTGAAATATGGGAAGAAGAATCAACGCGAGACGGTGCCCGAGGGGCCACGAGGCAGGGGGGCGCGCCCCTGACCCTCGTGGGGGCCCCGTAAGGCGGTTGCTGCTCTTCTTTGTCCACAAGAAAGCTAATTTTCGAAGAAAAAACTGGGCGAAGGTTTCAATCCAGTCGGAGTTACGGATCTCCGGATATATAAGAAATGGTGAAAGGGCAGAATACCGAAACGCAGAAACAGAGAGAGACAGAGAGACAGATCCAATCTCGGAGGGGCTCTCGCCCCTCCCACGCCATGGAGACCAAGGACCAGAGGGGAAACCCTTCTCCCACCTAGGGAGGAGGTCAAGGAAGAAGAAGAAGGAGGGGGGCTCTCCCCCTCGCTTCCGGTGGCGCCGGAGTGCCACCGGGGGCCATCATCATCACCGCAATCTTCACCAACAACTTCACCGCCATCATCACCAACTCTTTCCCCCTCTATGCAGCGGTGTATCCCCTCTCTTACCCTCTGTAATCTCTACTTAAACATGGTGCTCAACTATCGGGTGGTAGGTGCGACATATGCCAACGGGTGGCTTATCATGGTGGGTGCCAGTAAGACGTCGCCGGTGCCTGGAAACGGGATGAGGCAAAGACATGCACGCCGGCGGATCTTACCCAGGTTCGGGGCTCTCCGAGGAGATAACACCCCTAATCCTGCTCTGCGGGGTCTCCGCATGATCACTAGATCAGGAAGAGTAGCTACAATCGCTCCTAGAGCTGTTGGGTTCAAGGGAGAAGAAGAACAAGGCTAGCTCTTGCTTCCCTCTCTCTATGGTGTGTGTGTAATGCTAAGAAGCCAACCCTTTGCATGGGTGCCCCGAGGGGTTTATATAGGCCTACCCCCCGGGGGTACAATTGTAATCCGGCTGGGCACTGGTCCCAGCCGTCAGTGTCTACGCTCACCGGCTTCTTCGCCGGCTGTTGGGGCCTGCTGACTGGTGGGTCCCGCCGGCTGCCGGCCTCTTGGTCGACAGGCCAGCCCCACCTCCTCGGGTCTTGTCGGCGGCTGCTTACTGTAGCCTCGCCCCTGATGATGAGGGCTTCATTGAGGTAAGCGTGGCTACAGTGTGCCGCCTCGAGGGCTCTCACTGTAGCCTTACCTCGTCTTGTCTCCTTAATGTGGCACATGCTTCGAGGGAAGGGGTAGCCGGCTTCTGGGGGCCGGCTACGCCCCTGGCCGACTGGGGGAGGCCGGGCCGCCTTCGCGCCTCTCTCTGGCTGAAGGGGCCCACCGCCCGTGGGCCGTACCGGCGTCTGCCGTGGGTGACGTAGAGGCCAGCATGGCTACAGTGCCGAGCTGGACGGGAGATGGCTGTCCCGTACGGCGTCCTGTGGCCATGCCTGCCTCGAGCTTCAGGGGTAGTGGGCCGTACTGTGGCCACACCCCGTCTTGTCGCCGTTATGTGGGGTAGTTTTGGTGGTTGCGGCCTTGGCCGGCTCCTTGGAGTCGGCGCTCTTCGTGGCCGACTCTGGGGAGTCGGCGTTCTTCATGGCCGGCTCTGGGGAGTCGGCATCCTCTACGACCGGCTTCCTAGAGTCGGCCATCCCGTGGTTATCTTGGGGGGAGGTTGCTGAGGCTGGGTCGCCTTCTAGGAGTCGGCTTTAGAAATAGCCGACCCGGGAAGGCGGCCCAATGCTTGAAATGCTTGAAGGCCCAAAGGCCTGATAATTTTTTGGAAGAGCCAGGGGCAGCTGGTTAGGCTACCCGTGGCCATTTACTCCGACAGTAGTCCCTGAAGCTGATTGGGCTTCGAGGTTGGGTAGGAGTCGAGAAGCTCGGTCAGCTTCCTATCTTGACAAGTCGGTCGCTGGGAGCCAGCTTTGGTTAGGCGCGCCGTCTTGGCCAAAAATTCCGGAGTCGGAGGGCGGGAGCTCGCCAGCGTGTGCACCGGGCCGCGGACCGGCCACTTGCCGCCTGCGAACCACGTGGCCTCTCTCGGCCAAAAAGCCTGCCAGCCCACGCGTGCGACGGGACGTCGCCGCAGGGCGGGGGCCCGCCACGTCCACGCTCGGGCCCAGGCGCGGATTCTCTGCAGCCTGAAACCGCCCGCACATCCTCTTGCGGCAGTTTCGGCACGCCTTTAGGGCGTAATAATCACGAGGCGTGGGAGGAGTGGGTGAAGTTAATCCCATGTCTCACCCCACGTCCGGCCTCCCCGGCTTCACCTGGCCAAGCTATAAGTAGGGGGAGGGGGGAGAGCGGCAGGCTCTCGCACGCTCCCCCTCTTTCCACCATCTTCTTCTTCCTGCTCTTTCTGGCAACAACGCCTCGCCACCGCGCTCTTCCACCACTCGTTCCTCCCCCGCCGCGCTCGTTTTCACCATGCCTATATGGTGAACTACCTCGCGAACTTCAAACTCTCCGAAGAGTGGCAGTTCGGCAAGGAGCCATATAGCCGAGCCAATCCGCCATCCACGGTATGTTCCTTTGGCCGACTCTGATTAGTCGGCTTGTCTTCGACAGAGCCCTCTTCTTCGGCCTGCCGGCGGGTCGGGTGCGGAGCGCCGATTCGTCCCCGACCGGACGCAGCACGACCTAGAGGACCCCGACTTGGGGGCGGCCGCTATGGATGACAACACCGAGCCGTGTGGTGGCCAAGCTGGCGGCGAAGCAGGCGGCTCCGGGCATGGAGTCACCTTCGACGACTGGCCGGACGACGACGAGGCCGAAGTCGCCCCGCGCCATCGGCCGGCATCTGGACGCGGCGCGGGTTCCTCCGCTGCACCACCTGCTCGGGGCGGCGGGCAATAGCGTCGCGTCGCCCAGGGTTTGTTTGGCAGTCGGACGAAGAAGCCCAGGGGCGGGGCGGCGGCGACCAGGCGGGAGGAGGCGGCCGCGAAGGCGGCTCGCTTCCGCAAGACGGTGAAGCAACCACAGACGGTGTCGGTGTAAGTTCGAACACCTTTGTGTACTCTTTTTTCTTTCTTTTCTCTAGTGGTTCCTGAATCCTTGTCTTTCTCTCCAAACAACCAGAGCTCCATTGTCGCTTGAGTGGGCGGCTGCCGCCTCCGTCGTTGAGTCGCCGAGGGGGTCTGGGAGCACCACTCGCCGCGTGGACCCCCGTGCCGACCTACAGGAGGCGTCAGAACGGAACGCGCGGGAGGCGCGGGAGGATCGGGAGGCGCGGGAGGCGGAGGCACGGAAGGCGGCCGCCGCCCAGGCGGCGCAGGAGGAGGAGGCGGCGAAGGCGCGCGCCGACGCCGCAGCCGAGGCCCAAGCGGAGGCTGCAGCTGCAGCGACGGCGGAGGGGGACTTGTTGGTCACCCCACTGCGCGTTGCAGCGCCTGGGGCCCCGGAGCCCTCGCCAGAACGAGCCGGCGGCGACCAGCCGGGCTGGAGAGGGACGACGACGTCGTCATCCTGGAGAGGGCGCCGGTGCCGACCCCGCCGACTGGGGCGGCTCAAGGCGGCCGGCCTGATCTGCCGCCTACGCAGTCGGCGGGGGGCGAGCCGGCCGCAAGGACTGAGCTGGCGGTCCGGATGCCGCCGAGCCGGCGCGCGGGGAAGGCTGCGTCGGAGCCACAGAAGGCCGCGTCGGAGCCGCAGCCGGCCGCGGGCTCCAGCTCGTCGGCCCAGGATGTGGAGTTGGCCAGCGCTACCTCGGGGTGGACGCCGGGCGGAGGGACGGCCGTGATGAACGTGGCCGCGCAGGACGTCCGGACCCGGCTCCAGGCCCAGGCTACGGCGCTGAGGCAGTATACCGACGAGTTCCTTGCGACGCGGGCGGCCATCCGGGTTAGTCTTCTTATCTTGCTTCTTCTTGATCTTGATTTCTTCCGTGGGGCCGCGTCAGCGCACCCACTGGGTGTAGTCCCCGAGTTCTGAGTCGGCTGCTGAGCAGGCGGCTTGGATCTTCTTAGTGGATTTGGCTTTGCTATTCTTGTTCTTACTTCGGTCTTCTGTCTATATTGCAGGACTACCACAATCTTCGTGCGGCCGCCTTCAACTCCCAGGCTCGGGAGCTGACCCAGAAGACCGCCGACCTTACTGAGAGCCGGGGTAAGTGCTTTGTTCTTTATCTCACGTGGGGGCGCGTCAGCGCCCCACTGGGTGTAGTCCCCGAGATTCGGGCCGACTGCTGAGCAGTCGGGTCGGATCTTCCTTGACGACTTCCTCTTATTGTTTCTTCTTTTTCTGCCGTCTCTGCAGCGGCCAACGCCGGTCTGAGGGCACAGCTGGGAGAGTCTCAGACTGCCCTTCGTGCCAAGGATGCCGAGCTCGCCGCCTTGGTGCAGGAACGCGACCGCCTGGCCAAGAAGCTGGCCGACCAGGAGGAGGGCCACAAGGCGGCTCTGAAGGCGGTGCAGGACCATGAAGCCGCCCTCCAGGCCGAGTACGAGACGGAGGCGGCTGGCTGGGCTGAAGCAAGGCAAACTCTGATCACTGGCTATGGTCAGATCGAGGATCTGGTTGACGATAAGCCGCCTACTTCTTCGCCCTTTCTAGCCGTCTGCCGCTTTTGGCTCGTTTTCTGACTCGGTGTTTTCTCTTCTTTCTCTTTCTTTCTTGCCCAGAGTACTTCCCTGGCTACTCTACCACCGCCAACCAGATCATCGAGGCCCGCCGCCAAGCACGAAGGCAGGTTGGCTTCGAGATTTCGCCAACCGCTGGCCGTTCGCTGGAGTAGCAGCTCTTGGCGATCCAGGCCCGTCTCCAGCCGGCTCACCGACTGCTCCGCCGTCTTCAGCGCGCCGGGGCGCAAGTATAGGCCGCCCTCTGGCCCGGCCAAGTGGTTCCTCGCACCCCCAGTCGGACTGCCGACTGGTTGGAGGTGGCAGTCGGCCGCTTTGAAGCCTGGAAGGCCTCGGCGGCTCGGTCCGGCGCCAGGCGGGCGCTGGAGTTCGTCAAGGCCTGGTATCCCGGCCTGAGCCTGGATCAGCTGGCTACCTGGCGGGAGCAAGCCGACACGGAGCTGGAGCGGGCGCGGCCGGCTATCATCCGGCGGGCTTCGGCGATCGCCGACTACACCGACACCAGTGTCTTCACCCCTGAGGTAGATGACAACGGTGTTGCCCAGCCGGAGGAGTGGTTCGGGCTGAACCCGGCAGACGGTGAACACTCGGCGGAGGAGATCGACTCCAGCGATGAGGGCGAAGAGGAGGAGGAGGAGGGTGAAGACGCCGAGCCGGCTGGTGGAGCAGCCGACCAGCCTCAGCCTGACCGCGCCTCCAGCACCACGTCACGCGCGAGTGCGTCGCCTGCCACTGGTGGTGACCAAGCCGAGACCCGCTAGGCGGCCACTCCTTCTGCCGGCGACGCCGTCTCCACCGACCAGCCTGGCTCCCGCACCGCGCCCTAGTCTAGTCTGCCATCTTTTGTTTTCCTGTTTTGTCACTTTTGGAACAATATTCTGTTAAGTCTGCACAATTCCACCCACTGGGGGTGTATTCGAACTTATGTCCGTTGCCAGCCTGTTGGGGGCTTTATATGTATATATAACTTATGCATGCATTTGGCTTTTCCTCGTACTTTGCTTTTCGTCCTTCTGCTGTTTCCTTTGCCGCCCTCCCTTGGTTGCCGCCTCCCCAGTCAAACAGTTGCTTCTGCAATTTGTAGCTGGAGGAGTGCTTGGCCAATTGGGGGGGGGGGGCAAGTACTCTAGCTTTGCTGGACTAGAGCTAAGTGTTTAGGAAGCCGGCCAGCCGGCTGTTCTGACAGCCGGCAAGCGTGGTTGGAGGCCGTCTTTTTGCTATATAAGTTCGTTGGTCCTTAGCCGTTTTTCGTGTGGGCATCCTTTCTGCCTTGCCTCTTGCTAGTCGGACAGTCGGTTCTTCGAGCTGCGACTTTCAACAAGAGAGGACTCGGGAGCCGGCACACTACTTGTCTGACTTCAGGTAGAACTTTTTAATATAGCTCAAGGCGGCCAGTCCCCGGGCCGACTAGTCGGACCCGGTGCCCGACAAGAAATCAAATGTAATAATACATTCATGGATATGACACTCGTCATTCATAGATAAATAAAGGCAGTCCCCGAGTACTGTTCGGGGGGCCTGCTGGTTCGTACTTAATACAAAAGGGTAGCGTGATACATACTGCTTTCAACTGTAAAATCTTCTCATGAGGTTCGCGTTCCATGGTCGCTCCGACTCCTTGCCGGAGTCATCTCTCTTGCGTGCTCTTGGTTTTTGCACGTCGATCAAGTAGTAGGAGTCGTTGCCGAGTGCCTTGCTGACGACGAAGGGGCTTCCCAAGGGGCCGAGAGCTTGTGCTGACCGGCTGTTCGCTGGATCAGTCAGAGCACAAGGTCGCCCTCTTGGAAGGATCTTGGCTTGACCTTGCGGTTGTGGTAGCGGCGCAGCCCTTGCTGGTAGATGGCGGACCGACTGAGTGCTAACAGCCGGCCTTCTTCCAGTAGGTCGACGCCGTCTTCTCTTGCTTCCTTGGCCTCCGCCTCCGTGTACATGGTGATCCGAGGCGAGTCGAACTCGATGTCGGTTGGGATGACAGCCTTGGCACCATATACGAGGAAGAACGGAGTGAAGCCGATTGACTTGTTGGGTGTAGTGCGCAGACTCCAGAGGACAGCCGGCTGATCGCTCCAGTGGTACAACCAGTCGAGGCTTGATGCTGGAGAGGATGAGTCCATTTGCTCGCTCGACTGGCCGTTTGACTGCGGGTGGGCAACGGATGCTAAGTCCAGTCGAATGCCCTGCGTCGCGCAGAAACGTGCCAGTGCTCCTTTGGCAAAGTTCGTGTCGTTGTCAGTGATGATGCTGTGCGGCACGCCGTACTGAGTAGTGATGTCGGTGATGAATGTCACGGCAGTCGGCCCGTTCAGCTTCTTGATCGGCTTTGCTTCGATCCACTTTGTGAACTTGTCCACAGCGACAAGTAGATGCGTCAAGCCGCCGCGGGCTGTCTTGAAAGGGCCCACCATGTCCAGTCCCCAGACGGCAAAAGGCCAGGTGAGGGGAATGGTCTTGAGTGCCGCAGCCGGCAGGTGTTGCTTGGAACTAAAAACTTGGCATCCTCTACAGCTCTTGACTATCTCTTTAGCATCTTCCAAGGCAGTCGGGCAAAAGAAACCATGGCGGAAAGCCTTTGCCACAAGTGATCTTGAGGCTGCGTGGTGGCCGCATTCGCCTTGGTGGATATCCTTGAGGATCGCCACTCCTTTTTCTGGCTCGACACAACGCTGGAAGACTCCAGTGACGCTGCGCTTCACAAGCTCTCTGTTGATTATTGCATATGCTGCGGCTCGTCGTTGCACTAGTCTTGCTGAGATCTCGTCAGCCGGCAGCTCTCTGCTGACTAGGAACTTGAGGATGGGCTGGGCCCATGATGGAGCTGTGACTTCTTCTTCTGTTAGTGTAGCCACCATGACTCAGGTGGGTGGGTTGGGTGGCGTGGAAATTGAGTCGGCCACCGCTTCTTGTGTCGTTGCAGTCCCGGGGCCGACTACTGCAGTCCCCGGGCCGGGTTCTGAAGTCCCTGGGCTGGGTGCGACTACGGCAGTCCCCGGGCCAGTTGTCGAAGTCCCCGTGCCGCCTGCGGGGTTCCTCCAGTCGGATCCGGCTGCATCTGGCGTAGGCGGTACGAAGATAGAGTCCGACTCTGGAGACGGCTTGATGGAGGGCTTGAGGAGGCGCTGGAGGGAGACGCCAGTCGGTATGGCTTGCCGGGTGGAGCCGATCCGTGCTAGGGCATCTGCTTGGTCGTTGTCGGCCCTTGGCACGTGAAGGAACTCGCACCCTTCGAAGTATCCGCTGATCTGTTGGACGAGGAATCGATAGCTCGCCATGTTCGCGTCCTTGGCGTCCCAGTCGCCAGACGACTGCTGGACCACCAAGTCTGAGTCGCCGTAACATAGGATCGGGCGTATGCCGAGCTCTTTGGCTAGCCGGAGCCCGTGTACGAGCGCCTCGTACTCGGCCACGTTGTTGGAGGCGGCGAAGTGGATCTGCAGCGTGTACTTGAGCTTGTCGCCTTTAGGAGAGGTGAGGACGATGCCGGCTCCCAAGCCGGTGCGCATCTTGGACCCGTCAAAGTGCATCCGCCAATGGGTAGAGTCGGGAGCCAGCGGTAGGTACTGGGTCTCGGCCCAGTCGACGAGGAAGTCGGCCAACGCTTGGGACTTGATGGCGGTGCGGGGTTGGTAGAAGATCGTGTAGGGCGCTAGTGCAATGGCCCATTTAGCCACCCGGCCGGATGCATCCCGGCTGCCTATGATATCGGCGAGCGGGGAGGTGCACACGACCGTGATGGGGTGCTCTTGGAAGTAGGGCTTCAGTTTCTTGGCGGCGAAGTATACCCCATAGCACATCTTCTCGTAGTGCGGGTAGTTCTGCTTTGAGCTGGATAGCACTTCGCTTAGATAGTACACCGGCCTTTGGACTAGCTGGGCTCGGCCTTCTTCCGGGCGCTGGACAACAACAACAGTACTGACTACTCGGCTGGTTGCGGCAATGTAGAGGAGCATGGGCTCCTTTTCAGTCGGCGCCGCCAGGACAGGCGGAGTGGTCAGCATCTTCTTCAACTCATGGAAGGCTTGGTCGGCTTGGTCATTCCACTCGAAGTGAGTGGACTTCTTCATGAGTCGGTATAGGGGGAGAGCCTTCTCTCCTAGTCGGCTGATAAAACGATTCTGGGAGGCCAAGCAGCCGGTGAACTTCTGCACATCTCGCAGTTTGGTGGGAATCTCCATCCTCTCGATGGCCTTGATTTTTGACGGGGTTGCACTCGATGCTGCGTTCGGGGACCAGGAAGCCTAGCAGCTGGCCGGCTGGTACTCCGAACACGCACTTCTCGGGGTTGAGCTTGATTTGGAATCGGCGCAAGTTGGCGAATGTTCCTTTGAGATCTTCCAGCAGGGTACCGCGCTTCTCTGTCTTCACCACAATGTCGTCTACATAGACGTGGGCATTTCTGCCGAGTTGTTTCAAGAGGCATTTCTGCATGCAACGTTGAAAAGTGGCACCGGCATTCCTCAAGACGAATGTCATAGTTAGGTAGCAGAAAGCTCCAAAGGGTGTGATGAAGGCAGTCTTCAGACGGTCAGCTGGGTCCAACTTGATCTGATGGTACCCTGAGTAGGCATCCAAAAAACTCAACAGCTCGCATCCGGCTGTGGAGTCTATCACTTGGTCAATCCGTGGCAGAGCAAACGGATCCTTGGGGCAGGCCTTGTTTAGGCTGGTGTAGTCTATACACATGCGCCACTTGTTATTCTTCTTCAGTACTAGAACTGGGTTGGCAAGCCATTCTGGAAAAAACACTTCCATGATAAAGCCAGCGGCAAGGAGCCGGGCTATCTCTTCTCCCACGATTCTTCGCTTCTCTTCTGACAGTCGGCGGAGGGGCTGCTTGACCGGCTTCGCATCAGCTCGGACATGTAATTTGTGCTCGGCGAAATCCTTCGGGACACCCGGCATGTCCTTCGGGGACCATGCAAAAATGTCTCGATTCTCACGGAGGAAGTCGACGAGCTCGCCTTCCTATTTACTGTCCAAGTTCGCCCCAATGACAGCGAACCTCTCCGGGTTCTCCGGGTCCAGAAGTATCTTCTTTGTCTCTTTGGCAGGCTGGAAGGAGCCCTGCGCATCACAATCTTTGGGGTTGGGGGACAGGGCCGGCTGCTTGCCGGCCATGGCCACAACCCGCTCCAACATCTTCTTCTCTTCTGCCACCACGAGGGACTCGGCCAGCCGGCTACTGGCCATGGCACACTCGATGGACTTCTTGTAATTGCCGGCTACCGTGATGATCCCCTTCGAGCTCGGCATCTTCATCTTCAGGTAGGCGTAGTGGGGCACAGCCATGAACTTGGCCAGAGCAGGTCGGCCAAGCAGAGCATGATAGGGGCTCTCCAAATCCACTACCTTGAACCAGATCGCTTCTCGGCGAAAATGATCTTTGTCTCCGAAGAGAACATCCATTTTAATCTTGCCGATTGGGGAGACAGACAAGCCGGGGACGATACCATGGAACACGGTCCGGCTCGGCATAAGCTGCTTCGCCTTGATGTTCAGCTTCTCCATGGTATCGCGGTACAGTATGTTGATACTGCTTTCGCCGTCTATCAGGACGCGGGAGAATCGGGCAGCTCGCCTCTCCTTCGCGAGGGTGACATCCAAGACCATTGCATAGGAGCCAGGGGATGGCATCACCTCTGGGTGGTCGGCCTGGCTCTAGCTGATTGGCTTCTCTGACCAGTGCATGAACTCGGGGGCGCTAGAGGCGACTGCATTAACTTCTTGATGCTGTCGGCGCCGACTGCGCTTGTCGTCGGCTTGACTGGTGAAGACGATGTAGGCGGCGTACTCTTCAGGGAATTCATCTTGGATGGCTCCAACTGCCGGCCGAGCCGCCGGTTGCTGAGGGGCAGGAGGCGGCGGGCCGGGAGGCGGAGGCGGCAGCAACCCTTCGCCCTTGGAGATGCGGGTGAGCCAATGGCATTTTTGGGTGGTGTGGTTGGACGGCTTCGCGCCGCTGTGGAACTTGCAGGGGGCGTCGAGACTCTGTTCGTAAGAGAAAGCCGGTTGCCAAGCCGGCCTGCCACCCTTCTTCTTGGGAGCGGGCCGCTCTTCAGGCTGCTCATCTTCAATTGTGGCTACCTGCCGACTGGTGGAAGTCGGCATGGGGGCCTTGCGCTTGTGATCGTTCTGGTAGGGGCGCCGATTGGGGTCGCCAGTCGGCGTCTTGGGAGCCGGAGCAATCACCTTCCCCGAGGCGTCTACTCGAAGCTCGGTCTTCATCGAGGAGTCGGCCATGGCGTACTTGTCCGGATGACCAGCAACTCGTCGAGGGTAGCCGGCTCGTCGCAGAGGAGTCGGTGCTTGAGGAGGGTGCCCTCTCAGCACCCGGCAGTGAAGTACTCGATGGCCTGAACCTCGTGCACCCCCTCGCAGGAGTTGCGGAGCTCGGCCCACCGCATGAGGTAGTCGCGGGTCGACTCGTTGGGCCCTTGGACGCAGAGGGAGAGCTGGCGAGGCTTGGGAGGCCGCTTGTAGGTGCTGGTGAAGTTGCGGACGAAGACTTCCGTGAAGTCCAGCCAACTGTTGATGCTGTGGGGCTTGAGGCTGTTGAGCCATGTGCGCGCCGTGCCTTGCAGCATGAGGGGGACGTACTTCACGGCGACGCGCCGATTGCCGTTGGCTATGCTGACAGCCGTGGAGTAGTCGATGAGCCAATCTTCCGGCTTCACTGAGCCGTTGTACTTGGGCGTATCTCTGGGGAGCGAGAACCCCTTGGGGAAGGGCTCGTCGCAGATGCGGGGGCCGAAGCACGGCGGGCCGACATCATCTTCTTCTTCTAGAGCCAGGGATCGAGCTAGGCGGTCAATCCGGTGGCGGGCGTCGTTCTCGCCGACTCCTTCTTGGCGGCCTAGTCGGTCGCCAAGAGTCGGGTGCGAGATAGGCGGCGGGGTGAGACGTCTTTCTCTTCGAGGCGGGGGAGGAGGCAGATTTCCTTGGTGCTCCACCGCTCGCGGGCGGCCTTCCGCGTCGCGCTCGATGGTGATGCGAGTCCGGCTACGGCTAGCAGCCGGTTCCTTGTCTTTCTTCTGGCGGGCGCCACTCGCAGTCGGCGAGCGGGACGTCGCGGCGTGCTCCCGGCGCGGGGGATGACTATCAGCACGGGCGCCGGCTTCGTGCCGTTCTGCAGCCGCGTCGATCAGCTGCTGGATCCGTCTTGTCATGTAGGGGAGCTCGTCGGCTCCCAGCCCATTGAGCTCTTCTGCGACCGCCTGAGCAGCTCGCAGATTCTCGAGCGGGGTGGCGTAGACGGGGCTATCTGCCCCCAGCATGCTAGCGATAGCCGCGCCGCGCTTCTGGACGAAGCCGGCTCGGCTCGGGCCGCTAGGCGGCGGCGTACCGAAGGCGGCGCGGTCGACCTCGCGCTGGTGGGCCTCGGTGAGGCGTCTCATGGAGGTTATCTTCTGGCCTTCCGCGATGAGGGCGAGGCGGCGTGCCTCCAGGGTCTCGGCGTCGGCGTCGGCCGGGATGGGGACGGAGAGGTCGTGCATCGCCGCTTGCAGGGCGTCGTGGGCGCTCTCGCCCGAGTTGGCGACGTGGCTGATGACCAACACTTCGGTGACAGCGCTGCTGCCACTGTCAGCTTGAGGGAGAGGGTCGTCGAAGAACACCACGTCGGAGGGGTAGGCATCGAGCGATGCCGTGTCGGAGTCGACGAGCATCGGGTCGGTGGAGCCGACCAACTCCACATCTACAGCAGGCTCGCTAGGGACGTGAAGCTAGTCGAGGAGGCTGACGAGGCGGCTCTCGGGGTAGTCCGTGCCTGCGTCGGACGCAGGCTCGTCGGAGATGCGAGTCTCGCCGAGAAGATCGGCGAGGCAGCTCGCGCCAGGGAGGACGCCGAGGAAGCCTTCGGGGTAGTCCGTGCCTGCGTCGGACGCAGGCTCGTCGGAGATGCGAGTCTCGCCGAGAAGATCGGCGAGGCAGCTCGCTGCGCAGGCATCGTCAACGCCTTGCAGCGCGTCGAGGCAAACGCCATCGGGCGTAGCAGGCTGGCTGCGCTCGCGGGGGAGGAAGAGGGTTCCCGTCCAGAACAGGTCTCCGGATGACGGTGCACCTGGCCCCATGGTGGGCGCCAAATGTCGGGTGGTAGGTGTGACATATGCCAACGGGTGGCTTATCATGGTGGGTGCCAGTAAGACGTCGCCGGTGCTTGGAAACGGGATGAGGCGAAGACATGCACGCCGGCGGATCTTACCCAGGTTCGGGGCTTTCCGAGGAGATAACACCCCTAGTCCTGCTCTGCGGGGTCTCCGCATGATCACTAGATCAGGAAGAGTAGCTACAATCGCTCCTAGAGCTGTTGGGTTCAAGGGAGAAGAAGAACAAGGCTAGCTCTTGCTTCCCTCTCTCTATGGTGTGTGTGTAATGCTAAGAAGCCAACCCTTTGCATGGGTGCCCCGGGGGGTTTATATAGGCCTACCCCCAGGGGTACAATTGTAATCCGGCTGGGCACTGGTCCCAGCCGTCAGTGTCTACGCTCGCCGGCTTCTCCGCCGGCTGTTGGGGCCTGCCGACTGGTGGGTCCCGCCGGCTGCCGGCCTCTTGGTCGAGAGGCCGGCCCCACCGCCTCGGGTCTTGTCGGTGGCTGCTTACTGTAGCCTCGCCCCTGATGACGAGGGCTTCGTTGAGGTAAGCGTGGCTACAGTGTGCCGCCTCGAGGGCTCTCACTGTAGCCTTACCTCGTCTTGTCTCCTTAATGTGGCACATGCTTCGAGGGACGGGGTAGCCGGCTTCTGGGGGCTGGCTATGCCCCTGGCCGACTGGGGGAGGCCGGGCCGCCTTCGCGCCTCTCTCTGGCTGAAGGGGCCCACCGCCCGTGGGCCGTACCGGCGTCTGCCGTGGGTGACGTAGAGGCCAGCATGGCTACAGTGCCAAGCCGGACGGGAGATGGCTGTCCCATACGGCGTCCTGTGGCCATGCCTGCCTCGGGCTTCGGGGGTAGTGGGCCGTACTATGGCCACACCCCGTCTTGTCGCCGTTGGGTAGTTTTGGTGGTTGCGGCCTTGGCCGGCTCCTTGGACTCGGCGCTCTTCGTGGCCGACTCTGGGGAGTCGGCGTTCTTCATGGCCGGCTCTGGGGAGTCGGCATCCTCTACGACCGGCTTCCTAGAGTCGGCCATCCCGTGTTTATCTTGGGGGGGGGGGGTTGCTGAGGCTGGGTCGCCTTCTGGGAGTCGGCTTTAGAAATGGCCAACCCGGGAAGGCGGCCCAATGCTTGAAGGCCCAAAGGCCTGATAATTTTTTTGGAAGAGCCATGGGCAGCTGGTTAGGCTACCCGTGGCCATTTACTCCGACATCAATGCTATATATTATTTCCCAATGATGTATGGCTATCCTATGATGTTTGAGTAGATCCGTTTTGTCCTATGGGTTAATTGATGATCGTGATTGGTTTGAGTTGCATGTTTTACTATTGGTGTTGTCCTATGGTGCTCTCCGTGTTGCGCAAGCGTGAGGGATCCCCGCTGTAGGGTTTGCAATATGTTCATGATTTGCTTATGGTGGGTGGCATGAGTGACAGAAGCACATACCCGAGTAAGTAGGTTGTTTGCATATGGGAATAAAGAGGACTTGATACTTTAATGCTATGGTTGGGTTTTACCTTAATGATCTTTAGTAGTTGCGGACACTTGCTAGAGTTCCAATCATAAGTGCATATGATCCAAGTAGAGGAAGTATGTTAGCTTATGCCTCTCCCTCAAATAAAATTACAATAACGATTACCGGTCTAGTTATCGATTGCCTAGGGACAAATAACTTTCTCGTGACAAAAAGCTCTTTACTAAAACTAATTTAGTTGTATCTTTATCTAAACAGCCCCTACTTTTTATTTACGTGCTCTTTACTATCTTGCAAACCTATCCGAAAACACCTACAAAGTACTTGTTGTTTTATACTTTTTCTAGGTAAAGCGAACATCAAGCGTCCGTAGAGTTGTATCGGTGGTCGATAGAACTTGAGGGAATATTTGGCCGACCTTTAGCTCCTTGTTGCGTTCGACACTCTTACTTATCGAAATAGGCTACAATTGATCCCGTATACTTGTGGGTTATCATTGGCCCCCGTTTCAACGATATAGCATATTCAAAGAATTATTCTACTCTATACTATCGCCTCTAAAAAACATACACTATACAATAAAAAAGACTAAGGCATAGAAATGTAGAATAATCCTAGACTATACAATAAAGAAATTACAGTCGATTATACCCACTAGGCATTATAGTTCGACCCCAGTGATAATAAAGCGTACACAAACAACAATTTACATACACTGGGCAAATAAAGCTCATACATCATGGACACGCATCAACATAACTTACCATTTGAACTATAATCTCTTCAGAAAATAGGATTGGCCGGATTCAGATAGCACAAATTTCAGTCTGCAAAATCTCCAATTCCTTCATGGTTACCTCAGTGTCACATTTCATTTTTTGACTCCTGGATCTAATACCCGCAAGTCCTGTCTCAACTTGTTGATTGCACGTTGAGAATCATGTACACGTTGTCTTGCCACCTCTAGTTGATGCTCAAGAACATCAGCACATTCCAATTCGAATCCATAATCATTTGGTAACTGCCATTCCACACTGCTAGCAGATCTTTGTCTTGATGTGACTTCATCCTGAAATGTTTCTGTAAGTACACATGACTAGGGCAAAAATATAGTTATAACAGTGAAGCGAGCAAGACAGACTATTTTGTACATGGCAAAATAGGACTAACAATAATGTTACACGTCATGGAGCATAAGCAGGTGATATTATAAAAATTATAAAAATGGTAGTCTGTGCAGTCCGCATACAGAAATCTCCCGTACCTCACCAGAGGAGCATGATGTTGGGGCCAAATCGAAAACACAGACATGTTACAAATTTAGACATCATGGTGCGTATAAGTAAACAAGCAGTTGCCATTCTGTAGCTCAATTAAAGTCTTAGGGAGCATAATGAACAACAGAGGGATTCATACAAACCTACTACAGCAAGCAAAACTATGCAATCATTAGCCTAATATAAACTAGATTTTGAGTCTCATGCAGTAATAGTTGGTTAATCGACTTCAAAGCTTCTGGTAAACTTCGCTAGAGTAATTAAATGGTAAGTCCTTTAACTATGTCAACTAATAGTTATACAAGTACCCAACATTAGGCATCATTGTTTGGGCATCTCATTAACTGAGGACAAATAAAGCAATTGAAAAGAGCAATTTAACTATGCCTGAAACAAACAAGATATTGAACTGTTGAGTTGGCAGCATGCATACATGCACGCCTCAATAACATCCATGGCCTAGCTACATTTACTATATAAAGGAACAAGTAATGTAATATCGTTTGCCCCCTATGAAGTATCTCGACCAGTATGTAATCAATATCCTAGTAATGATAGGGAGGATTGAAGGAAATATGCCCTAGAGGCAATAATAAAGTTGTTATTTATATTTCCTTATATCATGATAAATGTTTATTATTCATGCTAGAATTGTATTAACCGGAAACTTAGTACATGTGTGAATACTTAGACAAACAGAGTGTCACTAGTATGCCTCTACTTGACTAGCTCGTTGAATAAAAGATGGTTAAGTTTCCTAGTCATAGACACGAGTTGTCATTTGATTAACGAGATCACATCATTAGAGAATGATGTGATTGACTTGACCCATTCCGTTAGCTTAGCACTTGATCGTTTAGTATATTGCTATTGCTTTCTCATGACTTATACATGTTCCTATGACTATGAGATTATGCAACTCCCGAATACCGGAGGAACACTTTGTGTGCTACCAAACGTCAAAACGTAACTGGGTGATAATAAAGGTGCTCTATAGGTGTCTCCGATGGTACTTGTTGAGTTGGCATATATCAAGATTAGGATTTGTCACTCCGATTGTCGGAGTGGTATCTCTGGGCCCACTCGGTAATGCACATCACTATAAGCCTTGCAAGCAATGTGACTAATGAGTTAGTTGCGGGATGATGCATTACGGAACGAGTAAAGAGACTTGCCGGTAACAAGATTGAACTAGGTATTGAGATACCGATGATCGAATCTCGGGCAAGTAACATACTGATGACAAAGGGAACAACATATGTTGTTATGCGGTTTGACCGATAAAGATCTTTGATACGTCTCCATCGTATCTACTTTTCCAAACACTTTTGCCCTTGTTTTGGACTCTAACTTACATGATTTGAATGGAACTAACCCGGACTGACGCTGTTTTCAGCAGAATTGCCATGGTGTTATTTTTGTGCAGAAATAAAAGTTCTCGGAATGACCTGAAACTTCACGGAGAATATTTATCTGTTAACCCAGAAGTGACAATAATCGGGATACTTACCGGTGATGACCGTAGTTTGAGGAGTTCATGTATTCACTAAGTGTTAATGCTTTGGTCTGGTACTCTATTAAAAGGAGGCCTTAATATCCCTTAGTTTCCAATGGGACCCCGCTGCCACGGGAGGGTTGGACAAAAGATGTCATACAAGTTCTTTTCCATAAGCATGTATGACTATATTCGGAATACATGCCTACATTACATTGATGAACTGGAGCTAGTTCTGTGTCACCCTATGTTATAACTATTGCATGAGGAATCGCATCCGACATAATTATCCATCACTGATCCAATGCCTACGAGCTTTTCACATATTGCTCTTTGCTTAGTTACTTTACCGTTGCCACTGTTACAATTACTACAAAACTGCTACTGTTACTTTTGCCACTATTACCGTTACTTCCATACTACTTTGCTGCAGATATTAAGTTATCCAGGTGTGGTTGAATTGACAACTCAACTGCTAATACTTGAGAATAGTCTTTGGCTCCCCTTGTGTCGAATCAATAAATTTGGGTTAAATACTCTACCCTCGAAAATTGTTGCGGTCCCCTATACTTGTGGGTTATCAAGACTATTTTCTGGCGCTGTTGCCGGGGAGCATAGCTTCTTTGAGTCACTTGGGATTTATATCTGCTGATCACTATGAGGAACTTGAAAGACAAAAGAACTAAGATTTTTCCCTCAACTACGAGGGGAGGTAAGGAACTGCTATCTAGCTCTGCACTTGATTCACCTTCTGTTTTGAGTAAGCTCGCAACGCCTAAACCTGCTTTTGCTATTAATTCTGATATGTCGCATGTTATTGATGATGCCACTTCTGCTAGGCATGATAATTATGATGAAACTACTTCTATGCTTGATACTACTATTGGAGAGAATGATGCCACTTCTGCTACTTCTGCTAGGCATGATAATTTTTCTAGGGCTACAGAGAATGATGAAAGTGATGATGAAGATTCTCCCCCTATATATGAATTGCCTGTTGTGCCTGAGGGTTATGTTATGGATGAAGAAACTGCTAAAGACTTTCTTGCTTGCAATGATAGATATGATCTTAAGAAATTATTAGCTAAGCTGAAAGAAAAATCTTTGAATGCTAGAATGAAATAGGACCCTGCTTTTGCTACTTCACCTATCTGTATTTCCGATAAGGATTATGATTTCTCTGTCAACCCTGAGATAATTACTATGGTTGAATCTGATCCTTTCTATGGCTATGAATCTGAAACTGTTGTGGCACATCTTACTAAATTAAATGATATAGCTACCCTATTCACTAATGATGAGAAAACTCGCTACTACTATATCCTTAAGTTATTTCCGTTCTCATTAAAGGGTGATGCTAAAACATGGTTTAATTCTCTTGATCCTGGTTGTGTGCGTAGTCCCCAGGATATGATTTATTACTTCTCTGCTAAATATTTCCCCACTCATAAGAAACAAGCTGCTTTAAGGGAAATATATAATTTTGTGCAAATTGAAGAAGAGAGTCTCCCAGAAGTTTGGGGAGGCTTCTCCAATTACTTAATGCTTTGCCCGATCATCCTCTCAAGAAAAATGAAATACTTGATATCTTTATAATGGACTAACTAATTCTTCCAGAGACCACCTGGATAGTTGTGCTGGTTGTCTTTTCAGGGAAACAACAGTTGATCAAGCTGAATTGCTATTGAATAATATGTTTATTAATGAAAATAATTGGACACTTCCTGAACCAACTCCTAAGCCAACTCCGAAGAAAAGGGGTATTCTATTTCTCAGTCCTAAAGATATGCAAGAGGCAAAGAAATCTATGAAAGAAAAGGGTATTAAAGCTGAGGATGTTAAGAATTTACCAGCTATTGAAGAAATACATGGTCTCGATAACCCGACACAGGTAGTAAAGGTAAATTCTCTCTATAAATTTGATGAAGGTGATATTCCTCATTATAAGTCTGCTAGCCAATGCTTGGATGAGTTTGATAATTTTATTGTTAAACAAGAAAACTTCAATGCTTATGTTGGTAGACAATTGAAACGTAATGCTTATATGGTTGAACACTTGAGTGATTATATGTCTAGAGTTAAAGGTGAACTTAAACTTATTAGTAAAAATGCTTCTATGGTTACCACTCAAGTAGAGCAAGTGCTTAAAGCCCAGAATGATTTGCTCAATGAATTAAATAGTAAGAAAAATGATAATGATGTTAGAGTTATGAATAGAGGGGGTAAAATGACTCAGGAACCTTTGTATCCTGAGGGCCACCCTAAGAGAATTGAGCAAGATTCTCAAAGAACTAATGTTGATGCACCTAGTCCTTCTACGAGGAAGAAAAGGAAAAATGATAGGACTTTGCATGCTTCTAGTGAACCTGTTATTGACACACCTGAGAATCCCAATGATATTTCTATTTCTGATGCTGAAACACAATCTGGTAATGAACACGAACCTAGTGATAATATTAATGATGATGTTCATGTTGATGCTCAACCTAGCAATAACAATGATGTAGAGATTGAACCTGCTGTTGATCTTGATAACCCACAAGCAAAGAATCAACGTTATGATAAGAGAGACTTCGTTGCTAGGAAGCACGGTAAAGAAAGAGAGCCATGGGTTCACAAACCCATGCCTTTTCCTCCTAAACCATCCAAGAAAAAGGATGGTGAGGATTTTGAGCGCTTTGCTGAAATGATTAGACCTATCTTTTTGCGTATGCGTTTGACTGATATGCTTAAAATGAATCCTTATGCTAAGTATATGAAAGAAATTGTTACAAATAAAAGACAGATACCGGAAGCTGAAATTTCCACCATGCTTGCTAATTATACTTTTAAAGGTGGAATACCAAAGAAACTTGGAGATCCAGGAGTACCAACTATACCATGCTCCATTAAAAGAAACTATGTTAAAACTGCTTTATGTGATCTTGGAGCCGGTGTTAGTGTTATGCCTCTCTCTTTATATCGTAGACTTGATTTGAATAAGTTGACACCTACTGAAATATCTTTGCAAATGGCTGATAAATCAACTGCTATACCTGTCGGTATTTGTGAGGATGTGCCTGTTGTGGTTGCAAACGTTACTATTTTAATGGACTTTGTTATTCTTGATATTCCCGAGGACGATAGTATGTCGATTATCCTTGGTAGACCCTTTTTGAATACTGCAGGGGCTGTTATTGATTGCAACAAAGGCAATGTCACTTTTCATGTTAATGGTAATGAGCATATGGTACACTTTCCGAGGAAACAACCTCAAGTCCATAGTATCAATTCTATTGGATAAATTTCAACTATTACTATTGGAGGTTTTGAATTTCCTCTTCCGAACGTCAAGAAGAAATATGATATTCTTATTGTTGGGGATGTGCATATCCCCGTTGAGGTAATCTAGTGCTATTCGAAAATTCTCCGGTTGCATGCGATTCGGAATGAGTTTGTTAACAAGACTTGATCAACCTTGTTAGTGGATTCCTTTTGATGAGCATGAGATGGATGAAGTTAGAAAGCACAACCTTCTGTACCCTCCTTTTACTTTCTATTATTTAGATTAAATAAAGCAAAAATAGTATTTTCTGTCTGTTTTCAGATTTATCCTTGCAATAAAAAATACCCCAAAAATAAAAGTTCTCCAAATGTCTCGAAATTGAAATATGATTTTTCTAGAATATTTAAGAATTATTGGCACTGAGAACACACCTGGGGGCCACACCTCCTGGCCACGAGGGTCCAGGGCGCGCCCACCCCCTAGGGCGCGCCCCCTGCCTCGTGGGCCCCTCGTGGCTCCTCTCCACTTACTCCAACACCCACACACTACTTCTTCCTCCAGAAAAAATCACCAACCAGCTCAAGCACGAGTTCTAGCTCATCTTGCTACCATTTTCATTCTCCTTGCTCAAAGCTCCATTCACAAAACTGCTTTGGGGGATTGTTCTTCGATATGTGACTCCTCAATTGGTCCAATTAGTTTTTGTTCTAGTACTTTATTTATTGCAATTTTTTTTCTGCTGAGGTGACCCTATTCTTGAGCTTGCATGTCAAATTTATATGGTCCCAAGTAGTTCTAATGCATGATATAGTCTCTAGGCACTTGTGGGAGTAGTTGCTACCAATTTTGTTGAGTTTGGTTCACTTTTATTTTGAGTTACTAAAACTTTCAGAATTTTTTCAGAGGAAGAAATATGTTTAGGAAAATGTACCAAGGTGGTTCTTCAAGGAATCAAGGACCCAGGCCCGCAATACGTGAGCCGGACTATGAACTACCAAGAGAAGCTCAAGTGCGGCCTTGTGAATGGCCGTCAGAAGATTTCATGGTTCAAGCAGGAATTAAGGAGGAATTTGACGCATATGTGCATAATGCTGAACTCGAGGGCTTGATGCTAGGTAAGTGCCCTAAGTATTATTACCTAACTGATTCCTTTGTGAGAAGGTTCAAATTTTCATCCTCGTGCAATTCTCACACTGTCCTATTTGATCTTTATGATAAATCCTATACCATGGACTCAAAAGATTTTAATACTGCTTGTAAACTCCCGCAATGGGGTAGTACTAGTGATCCTCGTCAATCTGAGTTTAAGGATTTTCTGGCTAGTATCACTGTGGGGAAATCTAGAGAAATAACACAGCTACCATAGGGAGCATTCATTTTCCTGCTATACATTATTTTACTCTCTTTATAGGTAGATGTATTAACAGTAAGGACGAGGCATGTCACATGTGTGTCCCGGATCTTAGTGTTCTCAAGAGTGCTGTATTAGGAGATAAACAATATAACTTGGGGGCTATTGTTGCACGTAGGTTGCATCTTAATAGTTTAAGTGGAGACTTGTTTGGTGGAATTTATGCAACCCGTGTGGCTAATTTTCTTGAGATACCCATACATGAAAATGATATGGAATTGCCTCCCGCTTATCTAGATTTTAATGCTATGGTTCGCCATCAGTTTATTGAGAGGAATGAACAATCTCTCCAGTACCGACTAATCTTTGACAGGCGCCGCACTGTCCATGTTGCTCTCCCTGCTCCTACTTTCTTTGACTTTCAGGCAAAAGGGAGATATGTTATAACCAGGGAGGAGGCGAACGAGTATGAGAGGAGGACAGAGGCAGATCGCCTCCAAGCTGCAGCTCATGAGGCAATAGCTGCTCCATCTCAGTATGACCCAGCTACAACTTTGATCCATGGGCATAGACCAACTTAGGACAAAAGCCTAAGCTTGGGGGAGTACGTATTTCTCACCGACATTACATTCATGTTCACACACTAATGCCAGTTGTCGGTGCTCATATTTTTTCATTGTAATATCCATGCTAGTTTATTTTCTTTTCTAACCTTCTTCTTGTGTGTTTGAAAAACCTTAAGAAAAACAAAAAAAATAGTTGTAGCTTTTAGATAGTTTACTTTCCATGCCTGTAGTAGTAATAATTAAAAAACCCAAAAAGATTTCTCGTTCTTCTTTTGCTTGTTGGGAGCTTTCCCGTGTAAATATTTTTATTTCCTTTCTTTTCTTTGGGGGTCGAGAGGAGAAGACCATGATGAAAATGTTGAAGTGGCTCTTATATGCATTGTTGATGATTTAACAAAGAGCCCATATTACCTCACCTTCTCCTTTGTATCAGATGCTTGCAGATTCCAGCTTAGTCCAATGCACGTGCACTATTGTTATTATCAACACCTTTCGGTCGTGCGAGTGAAAGGCAATAATGACGATATATGATGGACTGATTGAGATGATAAAAGCTGGTATGAACTCGACCTCTCTTGTTTTTGTAAATATGATTAGTTCATCGTTCCTGATTCAGCCTATTATGAATGAAACATGTTTGCAATGACAATTAGAGATTATAGTTGCTTATGCCATGCTTAATTTGCTAGGAGTTTATAATGGTTTACCTTGCGTGCCAACATGCTATTAAAATGGTTGTGATGTGGTATGATAGGATGGTATCCTCCTTTGAATGATTCAAGTGGCTTGACTTGGCACATGTTCACGCATGTAGTTGAAACAAAATCAACATAGCATCCACGATATTTATGTTCATGGTGGATTATATCCTACTCATGCTTGCACTCAATGTTTATTAATTTTAATGCATGTTCATGACTGTTGTCGCTCTCTAGTTGGTCGCTTCCCAGTCTTTTTCTAGCCTTCACTTGTACTAAGAGGGAATGCTGCTTGTGCATCCACTTCCATAAACCCCAAAGTTATTCCATATGAGTCCACCATACCTTCCTATATGCGGTATCTGTCGGATGTGGGGTTCCGGCAAACCCTTGAGGTTCGAACACTGGGGGCGCGCGAAGTCTTTCCCTCCTACCGATCTACGCCCTAGCTCGTAAAGATCTCGCGGACGAACTCGACCAACTCGCAACACAGAGAGACACGAGGTTTATACTGGTTCGGGCCACCGTTGTGGTGTAATACCCTACTCCAGTGTGGTGGTGGTGGATTGCCTCTTGGGCTGAAGATGAACAGTACAAAGGAAGAATAGCCTCCTGAGGTTGAGGTGCTCTTGTGCTTGTCGAACTTGTGCGGGTGAGGATTCGATGCCTCCTACTGTGGTGGCTAGACCTATTTATAGAGGCCCTGGTCCTCTTCCCAAATATCGAGCGGGAAGGGAGCCAACAATGGCGGGAAAATTTGAAGGGGGACAGCTAGTACAAGCTATCCTGACAAAAGCGGTCTTCGCCTGCGAAAAGCTCTGGTGGTGACGCCGTCTTGGGCTCCACGATGACCTCCGTCTTGCCGTCCTCCTGGTCTTGGTCTCGTTGCACCAATATAGCAACCTTTGCCTGATGCCTCGGTACTCTTTGCCTGCGCTGGCCTCCTTAGCACCAAAGAGGAAATAAGGACGCGCCGCGCGCTGGTGCCCGCCTGGCGCCCACCTGGTGCCGTTCGTCATGGCTCACGTCACGAGGGCCTCGTGAGGTTTTGCCCTGCCTTGATATCTCCGCTCCTCGCGAGCCTGCCTGGTTAGGCTACTCCAGAGGAGGTCTTGCGTCATTCGCCTCGCGAAGCTTGGACCCTCGCGAGGGTCTTGGATGCCTTGTTGATGAAGATGGGCCGTACGGCCTGCTGGCTTGGCCACGCTGTGGGGCGCAGGCAGGCATGTCTGGGGACCCCCGTTCCCAGAACGCCGACAGTATCTACCTGCCGTTCCAAGTAAATTTGTATGTGCCAAACTCTAAACCTTCAAATGAAATTCTGTTTTGTATGCTCGAATAGCTCATGTATCAACTAGGGCTGTCTGTATCTTCCATGCTAGGTGGGTTATTCTCAAGAGGAGTGGACTCCGCTCCTCACTCATGAGAATATGGCTGGTCGCCGGGATGCCCAGTCCCATGCTCAAACCAAATCAAAATAATTGCAAACAAAACTCCCCCAGGACTATTATTAGTTGGAGGCACCCGTTGTTTCGGGCAAGCCATGGATTGATGCTTGTTGGTGGTGGGGGAGTATAAACTTTACCATTCTGCTTGGGAACCGCCTATAATGTGTGTAGCATGGCAGATATGAAGATCTCTCGGTTGTTATGTTGACAATGAAAGTATGCCGCTCAAAATATTATTTATCTCTGTTTCAAAATCGAGCTCTGGCACCTCTACAAATCCCCTGCTTCCCTCTGCGAAGGGCCTATCTATTTACTTTTATGTTGAGTCATCATCCTCTTATTAAAAAGCACCAGTTGGAGAGCACCGCTGTCATTTGCATGCATTATTATTAGTTTATATTGAGTATGACTGGATCTCTTTTACCATGAATTACAATGTTTAGTCAGTCCTTGATCTTCAGAGGTGCTCTGCATTTATGTTTTGCGATCTCAGAAAGGGCTAGCGAGATACCATCATGTTATATCATATTATGATTGTTTTGAATAAGTGTTGTCATCTAAGATTTATTATTATTGCTCGCTAGTTGATTATGCCATTGATATGAGTAAACATGAGACCTAAATGTTATTGTGAATATGGTTAGTTCATAATCTTTGCTGAAAACTTGAATGCTGGCTTTACATATTTACAACAACAAGAGCAAAACGATTTTGTAAAAGTTTTTCTTTATCACTTTCAGTTTGTCAACTGAATTGCTTGAGGACAAGCAAAGTTTAAGCTTGGGGGAGTTGATACGTTTCTTTTTTGAAACTTTGGGACAGTGAGGGCACCCCCCACTGACTTTGTATTAAACCTCCACACAAAGAGTTACATGATTGAGATTACATGAGGGGGAGGGGGGTAGTGATTAGAAAGGATCCCTATACAACAGTGTATAGGGGAACTAACTAGGTCAGGCTGGCCACCTGCCGAACAAAGGGAACTAAGGCCTCTTTGACTCTATGTCTCATCATACCAAAGTCCCGTTTGAACCTCTGGCTCCATCCATCCACAGTGGGTACGATCCCTCTAAAGTGTTTATTGTTACGTTCCTTCCAAATGCTCCAACCTGCCACGATGAAAATGTCCATGAACATCGGTCCAGACCATAATTTTTTCGCTGCATGCAGAAGTTGTAGCCTGTTGCCTTGGCTCGGCCAAGTGATTCCCAGCTTCCCCCAGCACAATCTGCTAAAAGCACACTGAAAGAACAGGTGTTCCACTGATTCCTCGGGAGGTTGGCGGCACAACATGCATGCATAATTGTCATCCCTCAGTTTCATATTCTTCCTTCTGAGTAGTCCACGGGTGTTTAACCTATCAGCGAGAAGCAGCCAAGCGAATACCTTCCACTTGTTAGTGCATTTTGTCTTCCAGATCCACTTGAACGCCTCATCTGCGTCCTCGTCTCGGAAGCAGTGAAGATAGAATTTGCTGGAAGCGAACCCGTCCGATCCCCACACAGCCTTCCAAACATCAGCCCGCTCTGTCAGCTCCACCGCGGCCAAGGCATTCTGGAGATCCTCAAGCTCTCCTCTAGCCTGAATCAAGAGCGGCAAGTGAAAGTTTTGACCGAGCGTTGTTGCTGTTAGCAACGTCTGGACGGAAACATCTTCATTTTTAGCAAAGGAGAACAGACGGGGGTGGCTGTCTGCTAAAATTTCGCCACGCCAGTCATGTTTCCAGAACAAAACTGCACTTCCATTCCCCACCTTGACAGATGTGACACCTCTGTATATTGGCGCCAGGTCCATGATGTCCTTCCACCAAAACGACCCGCATGGATCAGAGGCATGCGGGACAATGCCCTCATAATACGTGTCCCAAACCAACTGAACCCATGGTATATCCATGCGATTATAGAACTTATGCAGTTGTTTCAGCAGCAAACCTTGGTTTTGAACCCTGAGGTCGAGCACACCGAGTCCCCCTTTGTGTTTAGGTCTGCAAACCAAACCCCAAGCCGCCATTGAAACAACTTTCACACTGTCATCCGTGTTCTTGGCCCAGAGACAGTAGCGCCATAGTTTGTCCAGATCGTCAAGTATCTTCGGCGGCAGTCTGATGGAGCAAATAGCATAGATCGCAAGTGATGTGATCACCGAATTCACGAGTGTGAGTTTGGAGCCAAGGTCCAGGAGCGAAGCGGCCGTAGAGAGTTTGCGCTCGACAGAGGACACCAACGACATGAGATCAGTCACCGTCGGCCTGGTTGTGCCCATTGGCAATCCAAGGTACGTGAAAGGCATGGATCTGATAGAGCAGCCAAAAACTTGAGCCAGGCGCGAGGTCACGTTAGCCTCAGTATTGACGGTTATAAGTGTAGATTTTTGGAAGTTGATACGTAGCCCTACTGACGACGCGTAGTCTTGGAGGATCGATTTGATGATCTCAGCCTAGGAACAATCAGTGGGCATAACCAAAATGGTGTCGTCTGCGTACTGAATAACGGGATATCCTTCTTCATTAGTAGGTATGGGCATCTGGAGATCTCCTGCGCGATAAGCTTCATTAATCGCCGCTTGCAGCAAGTCTGCTGCGAGCACAAAGATGAGGGGAGACAGCGGGTCTCCTTGTCGCACACGCAAGCAGAAGAACTGTCTGCCGGGGGTCCCATTAAGAAGGACAGAGGATTTGGTAGTAGAGAGCAGACATTTGATCCAACCAAGCCATCGATCATCAAATCCCATACACCTCATAATCTCCATCATCGGGGCATGTTCGATCGTGTCGAACGCTTTAGCAAAGTCCAGCTTCAGAATTGCAACATCTCTTCCCGATGCCTGGCATTGGTGGATGAATTCAAAAGCCCACGCAACACAATCTTGGATCGATCGCCCTTTCAAGAATCCGTATTGGTTTCCGTGTATGATCTTAAGAATCACTTTTTGCAGACGGTTCGCGAGGAGTTTAGTCAAAATTTTGAGACAGCAGTTCAGGAGAGTGATCGGACGATAGTCGTTCGCAGTCTCAGGGGATTGGATTTTTGGGATGAGGGTGATAAACCCCGTGTTCAGACTTTCAAGATCCAGATCACCTGCATAAAACGCAAAACAGAGACGATAAAAGTCTTCCTTAATGATATGCCAGCACGACTTAATGAAGCTGCCACTAAAACCATCTGGGCCCGGAGCCCGATCAGCGGGCATCTCCTTTACAACTTGGTCAATTTCTTGACGGGTGAAAGGTTCAGACAGCGACTGAAGCCCTTCCACCTTTTTAATAATCCTTCTCAAATTGATACATCTCCATCATATCTACTTTTCCAAACACTTTTTCCCTTGTTTTGGACCCTAACTTGCATGATTTGAATGGAACTAACCCGGACTGACGCTATTTTCAGCAGAATTGCCATGGTGTTATTTTTGTGCAGAAATAAAAGTTCTCGGAATGACCTGAAACTTCACGGATAATATTTTTGGAATTTATAAAAAATACTGGCGAAAGAATCAAGGCCAAGGGGCCCACACCCTATCCACGAGGGTGGTGGCGCGCCTACCCCCCTGGGCGTGCACCCTGCCTCGTGGGCCCCATGGAGCTCCACCGACCTCAACTCCAACTCTATATATTCACGTTCGTGGAGAAAAAATCAGAGAGAAGGATTCATCGCGTTTTACAATACGGAGCCGCCGCCAAGCCCTAATCTCTCTCGGGAGGGCTGATCTGGAATCCCTTCGGGGCTCCGGAGAGGGGAATCCATCGCCATCGTCATCATCAACCTTCCTCCATCACCAATTTCATGATGCTCACCGCCGTGCGTGAGTAATTCCATCGTAGGCCTGCTGGACGGTTATGGGTTGGATGAGATTTACCATGTAATCGAGTTAGTTTTGTTCGGGTTTGATCCCTAGTATCCACTATGTTCTGAGATTGATGTTGCTATGACTTTGCTATGCTTAATGCTTGTCACTAGGGCCTGAGTGCCATGATTTCAGATCTGAACCTATTATGTTTTCATGAATATATGTGAGTTCTTGATCCTATCTTGCAAGTCCATAGTCACCTATTATGTGTTATGATCCGTTAACCCCGAAGTGACAATAATCGGGATACTTACCGGTGATGACCGTAGTTTGAGGAGTTCATGTATTCACTAAGTGTTAATGCTTTGGTCTGGCACTCTATTAAAAGGAGGCCTTAATATCCCTTAGTTTCCAATAGGACCCCACTGCCACGGGAGGGTAGGACAAAAGATGTCATACAAGTTCTTTTCCATAAGCACGTATGACTATATTCAGAATACATGCCTACATTACATTGATGAACTGGAGCTAGTTCTGTGTCACCCTATGTTATAACTATTGCATGAGGAATCACATCCGACATAATTATCCATCACTGATCCAATGCCTAGAGCTTTTCACATATTGCTCTTTGCTTAGTTACTTTACCGTTGCCACAGTTACAATTACTACAAAACTGCTACTGTTACTTTTGCCACTGTTACCGTTACTTCCATACTACTTTGTTACTAAATACTTTGTTGCAGATATTAATTTATCCAGGTGTGGTTGAATTGACAACTCAACTACTAATACTTCAGAATATTCTTTGGCTCCCCTTGTGTCGAATCAATAAATTTGGGTTAAATACTCTACCCTCGAAAACTGTTGCGATCCCCTATATTAGATGTTCCAGGAGTTGAAGTTAATATTTCAAGCAAATACCCGGATTGAGAGATATGAAGTCTCCAATAAGTTCTACAGCTGCAAGATGGAGGAGAATAGTTCTGTCAGTGAGCATATACTCAAAATGTCTGGGTATAACAATCACTTGATTCAACTGGGAGTTAATCTTCCTGATGATAGTGTCATTGACAGAATTCTTCAATCACTGCCACCAAGCTATAAGACCTTCGTGATGAACTATAATATGCAAGGGATGGATAAGACAATTCGTGAGCTCTTCGCAATGCTAAGGGCTATGGAGGTAGAAATCAAGAAGGAGCACCAAGTGTTGATGGTCAACAAGACCACCAGTTTCAAGAAAAGGGGTAAAGGGAAGAAGGGGAACTTCAAGAAGAACGGCAAGCAAGTTGCTGCTCAAGTGAAGAAGCCCAAGTCTGGACCTAAGCCTGAGACTGAGTGATTCTACTGCAAAGGGACTGGTCACTGGAAGCGGAACTGCCCCAGTATTTGGTGGATAAGAAGGATGGCAAGGTGAACAAAGGTATATGTGATATACATGTTATTGATGTGTACCTTACTAATGCTCGCAGTAGCACCTGGGTATTTGATACTGGTTCTGTTGCTAATATTTGCAACTCGAAACAGGGACTACTGATTAAGCGAAGATTAGCTACGGACGAGGTGACGATGCGCGTGGGAAATGGTTCCAAAGTCGATGTGATCGCGGTCAGCACGATACCTCTACATCTACCTTCGAGATTAGTTTTAGACCTGAATAATTGTTATTTGGTGCCAGCGTTAAGCATGAACATTATATCTGGATCTTGTTTGATGCGAGACGGTTATTCATTTAAATCAGAGAATAATGGTTGTTCTATTTATATGAGTAATATCTTTCATGGTCATGCACCCTTGAAGAGTGGTCTATTTTTATTGAATCTCGATAGTAGTGATACACATATTCATAATACTGAAGACAAAAGATGCAGAGTTGATAACGATAGTGCAACTTACTTGTGGCACTGCTGTTTGGGTCATATTGGTGTAAAGTGCATGAAGAAACTCCATTCTGATGGACTTTTGGAATCACTTGATTATGAATCACTTGGTACTTGCGAACCATGCCTAATGGGAAAGATGACTAAAACTCCATTCTCCGGAACAATGGAGCGAGCAACAGATTTGTTGGAAATCATACATACTGATGTATGTGGTCCGATGAATGTTGAGGCTCACGCTGGGTATCGTTATTTTCTCACCTTCACGGATTATTTGAGCAGATATGGGTATATCTACTTGATGAAGCATAAGTCTGAAACATTTGAAAAGTTCAAAGAATTTTAGAGTGAAGTGGAAAATCATCGTAACAAGAAAATAAAGTTTCTACGATCTGATCGTGGAGGAGAATATTTGAGTTACGAGTTTGGTCTTCATTTGAAACAATGCGGAATAGTTTCGCAACTCACGCCACCCGGAACACCACAGCGTAATGGTGTGTCCGAACGTCGTAATCGTACTCTACTAGATATGGTGCAATCTATGATGTCTCTTACTGATTTACCGCTATCGTTTTGGGGTTATGCTTTAGAGACGGCTGCATTCACGTTAAATAGGGCACCATCTAAATCCGTTGAGACAACACCTTATGAACTGTGGTTTGGCAAGAAACGAAAGTTGTCGTTTCTTAAAGTTTGGGGTTGCGATGCTTATGTGAAGAAACTTCAACTTGATAAGCTCGAACCCAAATCGGAGAAATGTGTCTTCATAGGATACCCAAAGGAGACTATTGGGTAAACCTTCTATCACAGATCTGAAGGCAAGACATTCGTTGCTAAGAATGGATCCTATCTACAGAAAGAGTTTCTCTCGAAAGAAGTGAGTGGGAGGAAAGTAGAACTTGATGAGGTAACTGTACCTGCTCCCTTATTGGAAAGTAGTTCATCACAGAAATCTGTTCCTGTGACTCCTACACCAATTAGTGAGGAAGCTAATGATGATGATCATGTAACTTCAGATCAAGTTACTACCGAACCTCGTAGGTCAACCAGAGTAAGATCCGCACCAGAGTGGTATAGTAATCCTGTTCTGGAGGTCATGTTACTTGACCATGACGAACCTACGAACTATGAAGAAGCGATGATGAGCCCAGATTTCGCGAAATGGCTTGAGGCCATGAAATCTGAGATGGGATCCATGTATGAGAACAAAGTGTGGACTTTGGTTGACTTGCCCGATGATCGGCAAGCCATCGAGAATAAATGGATCTTCAAGAAGAAGACTGACCTTGATGGTAATGTTAATGTCTACAAAGCTCGACTTGTTGCGAAAGGTTTTTGACAAGTTCAAGGAGTTGACTACGATGAGACCTTCTCACCCGTAGTGATGCTTAAGTCAGTCCGAATCATGTTAGCAATTGCTGCATTTTATGATTATGAAAGTTGGCAAATGGATGTAAAGACTGCATTCCTGAATGGATTTCTGGAAGAAGATTTGTATATGATGCAACCTGAAGGTTTTATCGATCCAAAGGATGCTAACAAAGTGTGCAAGCTCCAGCGATCCATTTATGGACTGGTCCAAGCATCTCGGAGTTGGAATAAACGTTTTGATAGTGTGATCAAAGCATATGGTGTTATACAGACTTTTGGAGAAGCCTGTAGTTACAAGAAAGTGAGTGGGAGCTCTGTAGCATTTCTAATATTATATTTGGATGACATATTGTTGATTGGAAATGATATAGAATTTCTGGATAGCATAAAAGGATACTTGAATAAGAGTTTCAATGAAAGACCTCGGTGAAGCTGCTTATATATTGGGCATCAAGATCTGTAGAGATAGATCAAGACGCTTAATTGGATTTTCATAAAGCACATACCTTGATAAAGTTTTGAAGAAGTTCAAAATCGATCAAGCAAAGAAAGGGTTCTTGCCTGTGTTACAAGGTGTGAAGTTGAGTCAGACTTAATGCCCGACCACTGCAGAAGATAGAGAGAAAATGAAAGGTGTTCCCTATGCTTCAGCCATAGGCTCTATCATGTATGCAATGCTGTGTACCAGACCTGATGTGTGCCTTGCTATTAGTTTAGTAGGGAGGTACCAAAGTAATCCAGGAGTGGATCACTGGATAGCGGTCAAGAACATCCTGAAATACCTGAAAAGGACAAAGGATATGTTTCTCGTTTATGGAGGTGACAATGGTTACGTCGACGCAAGCTTTGAAACTGATCCGGATGACTCTAAGTCACAAACGGGATATGTGTTTCTATTGAACGGTGTAGCTGTCAATTGGTGCAGTTCTAAGAAAAGCGTCGTGGTGGGATCTACGTGCGAAGCGGAGTACATAGCTGCTTCGGAAGCAGCAAATGAAGGAGTCTGGATGAAGGAGTTCATATCCGATCTTGGTGTCATACCTAGTGCATCGGGTCCAATGAAAATATTTTGTGACAATACTGGTGCAATTGCCTTGGCATAGGAATCTAGATTTCACAAGAGAACCAAGCGCATCAAGAGACGCTTCAATTACATCCACGATCAAGTCAAGGAGGGAGACATAGAGATTTGCAAGATACATACGGATCTGAATGTTCCAGACCCGTTGACTAAGCCTCTCTCACGAGCAAAACATGATCAACACCAAGACTCCATGGGTGTTAGAATCATTACTGTGTACGAGACTAAAGGAAATATACCCTAGAGGCAATAATAAAGTTGTTATTTATATTTCCTTATATCATGATAAATGTTTATTATTCATGCTAGAATTGTATTAACCGGAAACTTAGTACATGTGTGAATACTTAGACAAACAGAGTGTCACTAGTATGCCTCTACTTGACTAGCTCGTTGAATCAAAGATGGTTAAGTTTCCTAGCCATATACATGAGTTGTCATTTGATTAACGGGTTCACATCATTAGAGAATGATGTGGTTGACTTGACCCATTCCGTTAGCTTAGCACTTGATCGTTTAGTATATTGCTATTGCTTTCTTCATGACTTATACATGTTCCTATGACTGAGATTATGCAACTCCCGAATACCGGAGGAACACTTTGTGTGCTACTGATACGTCTCCAACGTATCTATAATTTTTGATTGTTCCATGCTATTATATTATCCATCTTGGATGTTTTATGGGCTTTACTATGCACTTTTATATTACTTTTGGGACTAACCTATTGACCCAGAGCCCAGTGCCAGTTTTTGTTTTTTGCCTTGTTTCAGTGTTTCGCAGAAAAGGAATATCAAACGGAGTCCAAACGGAATGAAACCTGCGGGAACGTGATTTTTTGAACGGAAGCAATCCAGGGGACTTGGAGTGCACGTCAGGGAATAAACGAGGAAGGCACGAGGTAGGGGGCGCGCCCACCCCCTTGGGCGCGCCCTCCACCCTCGTGGGCCCCTCGTGGCTCCCCTGACGTATTTCTTCCTCCTATATATACCAATATACCCTAAAACCTTCGGGGAACAGAATAGATCGGGAGTTCCGCCGCCGCAAGCCTCTGTAGCCACCAAAAACCAATCGGGACCCTGTTCCGGCACCCTGCCGGAGGGGGGATCCCTCACCGGTGGTCATCTTCATCATCCCGACGATCTCCATGATGAGGAGGGAGTAGTTCACCCTCGGGGATGAGGGTATGTACCAGTAGCTATGTGTTTGATCTCTCTCTCTTGTGTTCTTGATTTGGCACGATCTTGATGTATCGCGAGCTTTGCTATTATAGTTGGATCTTATGATGTTTCTCCCCCTCTACTCTCTTGTAATGGACTGATTTTTCCCTTTGAAGTTATCTTATCGGATTGAGTCTTTAATGATTTGAGAACACTTGATGTATGTCTTGCGTGGGATAACCGTGGTGACAATGGGTTATTCTATTGATTCACTTGATGTATGTTTTGGTGATCAACTTGCGGGTTCCGCCCATGAACCTATGCATAGGGGTTGGCACACGTTTTCGTCTTGACTCTCCGGTAGAAACTTTGGGGCACTCTTTGAAGTTCTATGTGTTGGTTGAATAGATGGATCTGAGATTGTGTGATGCATATCGTATAATCATACCCACGGATACTTGAGGTGACATTGGAGTATCTAGGTGACATTAGGGTTTTGGTTGATGTGTGTCTTAAGGTGTTATTTTACTACGAACACTAGGGCTGTTTGTGACACTTATAGGAATAGCCCAATGGATTGATCGGAAAGAATAACTTTGAGGTGGTTTCGTACCCTACCATAATCTCTTCGTTTGTTCTCCGCTATTAGTGACTTTGGAGTGACTCTTTGTTGCATGTTGAGGGATAGTTATATGATCCAATTATGTTATTATTGTTGAGAGAACTTGCACTAGTGAAAGTATGAATCCTAGGCCTTGTTTCCTAGCATTGCAATACCGTTTACGCTCACTTTTATCGTTTGCTACCTTGCTGTTTTTATATTTTTAGATTACAAAAACCTATATCTACCATCCGTATTGCACTTGTATCACCATCTCTTCGCCGAACTAGTGCACCTATACAATTTACCATTGTATTGGGTGTGTTGGGGACACAAGAGACTCTTTGTTAATTGGTTGCAGGGTTGCTTGAGAGAGACCATCTTCATCCTACGCCTCCCACAGATTGATAAACCTGAGGTCATCCACTTGAGGGAAATTTGCTACTGTCCTACAAACCTCTGCACTTGGAGGCCCAACAACGTCTACAAGAAGAAGGTTGTGTAGTAGACATCAGCTACCAAACGTCACAACGTAACTAGGTGATTATAAAGGTGCTCTGCAGGTGTCTCCAATGGTAGTTGTTGAGTTGGCATAGATCAAGATTAGGATTTGTCACTCCGATTGTCGGAGAGGTATCTCTGGGCCCTCTCGGTAATGCACATCACTATAAGCCTTGCAAGCAATGTGACTAATGAGTTAGTTGCGGGATGATGCATTACGGAACGAGTAAAGAGACTTGCCAGTAACGAGATTGAACTAGGTATTGAGATACCGATGATCGAATCTCGGGCAAGTAACATACCAATGACAAAGGGAACAACGCATGTTGTTTTGCGGTTTGACCGATAAAGATCTTCGTAGAATATGTGGGAGCCAATATGAGCATCCAGGTTCTGCTATTGGTTATTGACCGGAGACGTGTCTCGGTCATGTCTACATAGTTCTCGAACCCGTAGGGTCCGCACGCTTAACGTTCGGTGACGATCGGCATTATGAGTTTATGTGTTTTTATGTACCGAAGGTTGTTCGGAGTCCTAGATATGATCACGGACATGACGAGGAGTCTCGAAATGGTCGAGACATAAAGATCGATTGATTGGATGACTATGTTTGGACATTGGAATCGTTCTGGGTGAGTTTGGGCATTAACCGGAGTACCGGGGTGTTACCGGAACCCCCTGGGGAGTATATGGGCCTTATTGGGCTTTAGGGGAGAGAGAGAGGGGGGCTGCCTAGGGCAGGCCGTGCGCCCCCCAAGGCCTATTCCGAATTGGACTAGGGTGGAGGGGCGGCGCCCGCTCCTTGCTTCACTTCTCTCTTCCTCTTCCTTCTCTCCTACTCCTACTACTTGGAAGGGGGGAATCCTACTCCTGGTGGGAGTAGGACTCCCCAGGGCACGCCATAGTAGAGGGCCGGCCCTCCCCCTCCTCTACTCCTTTATATACGGGGGAGGGGCACCCCATAGACACACAAGTTGATCATTGATCTCTTAGCCGTGTGCGGTGCCCCCCTCCACCATAATCCACCTCGGTCATATCGTCTAGTGCTTAGGCGAAGCCCTGTGCCGGTAGCTTCATCATCACCGTCATCACTCCGTCGTGCTGACGAAGCTCTCCCTCGACACTCTGCTGGATCGTGAGTTCGTGGGACGTCACTGAGCTGAACGTGTGCAGATCGCGGAGGTGCCGTACGTTCGGTACTAGGATCGGTCGATCGTGAAGACGTACGACTACATCAAACGCATTGCCATAACGCTTCCGCTTTCGGTCTACGAGGGTACATGGACAACACTCTCCCCTCTCGTTGCTATGCATCACCATGATCTTGTGTGTGCATAGCAAACAAATTGCAATTACTACGTTCCCCAACAAGGCTAATGATGTGCTTATGCGTTTGGTTATGACATTTATGACATCGACAACTCTACCATGGTAGGAAGCAATTTCACACTGTTCACTACTGTAAGATGATTTAGATATTTAAAAGTAGACTACATCCGTAATGAGTGAACAGACACATTAAAATGTGTTTACATACATCTAATTTACAAAAAAGTTAGAACATCATATAGTAGTGAGTGGAGGGGGTTTTAATCAATGGCCCAATGACTGGGTTACAGGTGAAGAACCCTACGCAAGCACAATGTCAGACAAATAGGATGTCCTGGTAATTGTAATATAGTGACTTACCTTAACTAGTTGAACAGGCTCAGTGCTGCTCCTCCTTCTCTTGCAAGGCTCCTTCCTAACATCTTGTACTTGGAAATCCTCAATCTTATTTTCATTGCACCCCCTCTGCAAGGTGACACAAACTAGTTGCTGGTCTCCATGGATGATAAATATGCATACTTTCCAGTCTGTGAACAACACAAAAGGATGAGATTATAAAAAAACAACACCACATGAAACATGCCACATCTCTTGCACACAATGAAATGAGCATTTACTATGTGTGCACTATGTAAAAACTAGGCATACCTTCGAACTGGATCTCCAGGTACTCTTGGAGAGCCTACTTTGGTGTACAGCCAAACCTTTATGTCACCTATGAGTTAGACAAGCCCCCACCACAGTAGCCCTTAGTGTTATCATTGACAAGCTCTCTTAGAGTGTTAGGTCAAGAATAGGTGGTAATCAAAGCAAACAGTCTTAGTATGGCTGGCTGATACAAACAAGCAATTGAACAGATGTGTGAGCAAATCTTACATATCAAGAAAAGAAGCAAAGAAGGAGGCTTAAAGACCATCACTTGACTAACCAGATTTAAGGGGCCTTTAAACATCATATGCAACGTATGAACTAACGTAAACATTGCATATTTCAGATTCTATAATGAAATGCACATGTATTAGGTTATGCCATGTATGATGATGCCTAAATGTACACTATAGCAGGCATGAGTGATTCATCATTGCATGCACAATTAAATTGCAGGTTAAGGGCCAGTTCTATTCCGCCTTTTCAGAGCTTATTGTCAAAATAAGCCATAAAAGATGTAAAGAAGTTATTTTTTAGTTGTGGGCTTGGGCTTAACTTATTTCGCTTTGGAGGGGGTGTTTCGGGTAGAAGCTCACTAAAAATTGAAGGGAGGGGGAATAGTGAAATGACTCTGTTGTCTGCCTATATTACACCCAAAATGCCACTGGTCATGCCCGCGTCACACCTGACCCTCAAGTAAAACCAAACACGCAAGCGTTCATTGCCCTGCCCGCTTGCATCTCCTCTCCCCTTCCCCTCTACCCCGATCCCCTGCCTGCAACGCTAGGGTTCCTCCAGCAAGCCGTCGCCATTGGTCCCATCTGGCCTGGTCCTCGACGATGCTCTGTCCAGCTAGGCTACATGGCTGGCGGGTAGGGCCAAATCTCCTCGGCTGCTCCTCCCTCTGGCGTCGCCCCTCATTCTCATGGTCTCCAGCAGCTGCTCCGCTGTGGTCTGTCCAACACCCTACTCTGGTGGGCGCCGCACAACTACAGCTAATGCCACACTGCAGCAGAAGGCACCTCGTTCCCCCTCCCCTCCTCCCAGGCCGTGGCCTTGAGGTGCTATTGAAGGATGAGCTCGTCCAACAAGGTGAGGATCTCCTCTGATTTTTTGCCAAATTTTCATTCTGATCCGCTATATGATGAATTGCTATGAGTTGCTTCTGCTACTGCTATATGATGCATTGCTATGAGCTGCTCCTACTGCTGCTATATGATGAATTGCTATGAGCTGCTGCTGCTATATGATGAATTGCTATGAGCTGCTACTTCTATATGATGAGTTGCTATAAGCTGCTCCTGCTGTTGCTATATGATGAATTGCTATGAGTTGCTCCTGATGCTGCTATATGATGAATTGCTATGAGCTACTCCTGCTGATGTTATATGATGAATTACTATGAGATGCTGCTGGTATATGATGAATTGCACACTGCTGCTGCTGTATGATGAGTTGCTATGAGCTGCTGCTGCTGCTATATGATGCTTTCAGGTGGTGCTGCTATATGATAATAACCAGCCACTTCGACCATCGAATTTCGATAAATAATTGTTCTTCATTTAAATTTGGGTCATGCGTTCTTCGTTTAAATTAGGCAATGGGATCTCTATGGAAGACATTGACCAATGTAGATTGTGCCAAGTAGATGGTATCTTTGTATTTGCATTTTGAACAAATATTGATGGTCTGTTTTCCTATCATATTAATTACTGCACTGGGTTCAATTTGTGATGTTTGCAAGTCAAATTAATTTTCATATGGGCAGCAAAATGACAAAATATAATGCAATCTAGACTTTTCACTGATCATACCAAAGATAAGCTGAAAAGGCAGGCAATGAAAAGAACTGGTTGGCTTATTACCTAGAGCTTATATTCAAAGGTGATTATTTTCTTAGGATAACTCGTAATAACTGTCCCTAAGAAACGTGGCCAATAGAATTGACATACAAATAACATGTCACGATGATTGCAATGGAGGACCAGTTCTTTTGCCAGATTCTCCCAGGATCTGACCCTACCCAAATTCTCCCAGAATCTTGGAGCCCCATTTGTTTTACAATCCTATCTAGTTAGAGTCTAATTAGGTAGGATTGTAATACAAAAGGGGGTCAAAGATTCTAGGAGAAGCTAGAGAGGGGCAGATTGTGGGAGAATCCTGCAAAATAACTGGGCCAGAGTGACCTACCATAGCACACTCTATAGGCTCACCGCCGCCTCTCCTTTTTTTGCGATGTTCCATGAAATTGCCACATACATCTTGTACTTTTTCATTGCGTAACCCTATCTGCAAGTTGACACGACTAATTTCAGACATCTCTACATGATAATACATTGCATATCTCTTGCACATATTTAATCCACCAATTAACGATTGTGTGCGTAGCATAAACTAGCCATGACTCTGTGTGCTGGACTAGCAGGCACTCTAAGGGAGCCTAATGTAGTGCACTGGAATTCGTACATGCCACCTACGATTTTGTGTAATGTACTACCTCTATTCCTAAATATATGTCTTTTTAGAGATTCCAGTATGGACCACATACATATGTATGTAGATGCATTTTCGAGTGTAGATTCACTCATTTTGCTCTGTATGTAGCCTATAGTGGAATCTCTAGAAAGACTTATATTTAGGAACCGAGGGAGTATCATGCATGACATCTACATATCTAATTTAGCAGCCAGTAGTAGAAATCATTGTCTGCACAAAGGGATTACTGGTCGAAAATCCTAGCAAAACATGCTGGCAAGGACACAACAATACAAGAGAGAGAGAGAGAGGAGAGAGAGAGAGAGAGACGCACTTACAAGAACATAGCAATGCCTCAGTCCAGGATCTTGGTTGTCCAAGCTATTAGATCCAGAAGAAACATCATCCTTGTAGTTTTTGCCAGCTGCATAACATGTAACAACGACTTTTTAGTATATTTGAAGTACATCGGGAAGGTGATGTTGGACGGGTTTAAAGGTGACAAGTACCTAGGCCGTGGCGGGTGCTTGGCATCTTGCCAGACGATGGGAATCAGGTTAGAAACGTCAAGGGTGATGATGCTGCGCTGGCTATCGGGGTCCGGTAAGGAGACCTATAACCGTCGAGTAGGGTGTTTGTGGAGCGGCTCCGGTAGGGTGGACTACGGTGTGGGAGAAGCGGATCTGAGGTCGTGGACGAGGGCGTCGGTGAAGCTGCTCCGGTGGTTGGGTTCAGGATGGTGTCAACAATGCGGATCTGTGGCCGTGGATGGGGCGTCAAAAGCTACTCCGGTAGGTTGGACGAGGGTGCGATGAAGCGGATCTGAGGCCGTGGACTTGTGAGTTGGCAAAGCGGCCCCGGCAGGGTTGAGAATGGTATAGGCGAATCTACTCCGGTAGGGTTGACGATAGTGTCGGCGAAGAGGCTCTGGTAGGGTTGAGGAAGGTCTCGGCGAAGAGGATCAGAGGACGTCGACGGGGGCGTTGGTGGGGCGGCTCCGGCGGGGGTGTGGACGAAGCGTCTCCGGTGGGGAGTACGAAGGAGCCGCTGGAGATGCGCTGCGGTTGACGAGAGTACCGACGAAGCAGATCGGGCGTCATGGACAAGGCTGGCACTGAATGGGCTGTGGTACAGTAGTGGATGAGCAGTCTACTTGTTTCTAGGGGAGGTGGGATGGGTAGATGTGGCCGCAGAAGCAAATCTAGCGAGGTGGACGCCACTGGCAGTGAATGGGCTCTGGTTCGCCGATGGATGAGTAGTCTAGGGTTTCGAGAGGGGAGGGGTAGAAAGGCCGATGAAGTACGGACGGCGTGATGTAAGATGCTCTGGTGCTGTGGAGTTAGTCATTTTTGCGGGAGGAGGAGAGGAAATGGGGGTGCCGTGTGGTGGGAGGAACCGAAAGTTACCAAAGCAGCCCCGACCTATTATGTAAATGAGGGCCGTATTGTAACTGTTGTTCTCCGTGCACCAAGGACAAAAGGGGAATTTCGCATGCTAAAGACTATAGGTGGTAGAAATTTTAGAAGGAGGCGGGAGATTTTGCCGCCCGCGGGATCGTTCGTATCCAGTTTCAACTAATTTTGGACAGTGCTAGTGGGAAGGTCATGCGAGACTATGTACACGGGGCACATGTCAGCAGTTAATAACTCGTGTGAAGTCTACCCCAGAAAAAAAAGACAATAACTCAGGATGATGCACCAATAACTTGGACATTCACACGGGCGCGGCCAATCGTACGAGTGTGGAGGCGCATTCACAAAAAAGGATCAAACACCTAGCCTATGTATTTCTCGTGTAAATAGATAATTTAGTGCCATTGGTTATTTACTTTAAACATAATGCATTGACATGTTATTGTAGAGGCGCACAAAAAGAAATGGATATTGTAGTCCGCTACTTAAAAGTGTTACCTCATATGATTACATAGCCTCCATTTCATAAATTGCTTACCCGTTGAATTCATATATGAATATTACATATATTGCTTCATAATAGAACCTTAAATCATCCAAGACTAATGAATTTGAATGCAAGACTAACAATGATGCATGTACATGATAGCTACATTGGTTGTTTGAAGAAACATCACTGTAACTTTGGCATGCACAATTGAAGAGGATTATTTAGAAAAAATGTGAGATGTGAGTGTCCAATCTTTATAGCGTTGACTCGATATTGTACCTTTGGCCACGATACGAAGTAGATATTGATTTATGTTCAAGCGATGCATGTCTACGATCGCTAGATAGTGATACGTGAATGAATTGTGCAATCTCTCTCAGAAGTATACATATCTCATTTCTCCATGGGCATCGGAATCACACATGCGCACTTCGTGTATTTCTCTCCCTCTGTCAAGGTTAGAATTCTTCTTTCTACCCTGTCCTACAAGTCTCTCACACAGAAACACACACGCTCTCTCTGTCGAACGCGCCCACCCCTTTAATTCTGCCCACCCACTGCCACTAATGCCTAAAAGTATAATTATGTCTCTCACACATATGCCTAAGGTTAACTCGAGTCCCGGAACCATATGAATACATACAATGGGACTCCAGCAGAGCACCTTTTGTTTTGATATTTCTCTCTCTCTCTCACACACACACACACACGCACACACACGCGCGCGCGCGTAGACATTATTTCTCTCTTCATTTTTTTCCGGCACTTGCATGAACACCGCTTGTTTATCTCCGTGATGCTTTAAGTATTCCTTGCACACATGCTATCTACCTATCCCTTAATATAGATATGTGTCACACAAACTCCTTCTCCCTATATCTAAGTGTCACTGCCCCCCACACCCACACACACACACACTTCCTGACACTTAAGGAGTAGGGTGACACCTCGATCTTGATACTAATCTATCTACTGGCTTCTCTCTCAAACACACACACACACACTACCCGACACCGAAGGAGTAGGATGGCACCTCAATCTTCATAGTAATCTATCTACTGGCTTCTCTCTCAAACACACACACATACACACACACTCGCTAGTTGTGCCTCTGTGCCTACCGCGCGCACACTCTCGATATGTCTTTCTCTCCCTCCCCCTCCCCACCCCCCAACAATGACAGCTGAAGGGTGACAACTCGGTCTTGATCTTAATCTATCAATTGGTTTCTCTCTCAAACACACACACACATACACAGAAACACACACACACACACACGCTAGTTGTGTCTCTGTGCCTCGCTCACACACGCTCGATATGTCTTTCTCTCCGTAGCCCCCTCGATATATAGACTTCTCGCGCGCACACAGCTGTAGTGACGATGATGCTGAAATCAGTGTGCCTTGTTTTTGCTGGCCTCATGTGATAGTTATCACCCTGTTTTCTGTTAATTAACAAGGCAACCTTTTCTTTGTTACTACTAGTGAATCTGAAATCATTCGGGGCAGACATAAAATATATCACTTCAACCCAATTATCGCAGCAACTATTTTGAAAGAAACTAGCTAGATGCCCGTGCATTGCACGGAACATGAAGATGCATTTGTATGAGTAGTTTATCTTGTGAAAGAAAAGGATGAACAAGGGAAGGGCTTATTTGCAAATGTGGAGAGGGGTGTGGGTATCTTTTTGCAAAATTGGCATAGTTTCCTTCCTATCCGTTAGGTATAAATCCGATGACCTATATTGCAGGATGGCAGGCACACCATCATAACCAACTCTGTTTTCTACTCCCTCCGTTCCTAAATATTTGTCTTTTTAGAGATTTCAACAAGTGACTACATACAGAGCAAAATGAGTGAATCTACACTCTAAAATATGTCTATATAGACATCCGTATGTGGTAGTCCATTTGAAATCTGGAAAAGACAAATATTTAGGAACGGAGGGAGTATAAGAGTAGACATAGAGATATATCTCGAGCATCGTCCACAACAAAAATGTGCTGGGCTGGTTAGCGCCGGATGCTCGCAACGCGATGACCTGAGTTCAAATTCTGTCCTTAACTTTAGATTTTTATATTATATATTATTTAATATATACTTTTTTCCTACTGTACTGACAGTGCAGCCCATAGAGTACTTAGAATACAAGATTAAGGATGGATTTGTTTCTTTTTAACTTTCTGTACGAAGGTGTAGCCACCCTGCAAGTCATGTGTACACTGTACATGCAATTAACTTTTTATAGAGGGAGAATCATACACGCAATTAACTCAAATGGATTTGATGTGACTCTATTATTTACAGCATAAGTGCATATCCAACGGCAGCCGGCAAATTTCCTCCCGCTTCCTTCCACGGAGGACGACATCCAATGCCAGCGGCCTACATTTTCACAACTCTAACCAACCAGAGGAAATTCGTGCAAACACGGACTGATCTCATATAAGCATGAAGGATTTCGTATAAAAAAGCCTGATGTTCATATAAACATGATGGATTTCATTACATTTACATGAACTAAGTGGTGCTAATCTGGCTCTCGTGGTATAATTAATACCTAATATAAATGGCGGCCCGCGGATCCCTTTGTCTTCCTCATGTCCAGCAGACACTTGCGGGGTCGACGAAGGTCCTCAGAAGAGACGAAGCAGCAAAGAAACCACCTGAATACGTAGTCGTTGCCTCGGCGGTGGCCTTCATGGGACCCAAGTGGCGGCAGCCTCCTGTGTTCTACTTATCCTCGATGATGGCGGTGGACACGGAGAAGCTGGCCACCGACTCGTCGCTCTCCATGCACCCGGCTTCTGTCTCTGCCTGCATGGCGCTGCCACAGGCATGGGAGGCGCGCCCACAGACATGGGAGGCGCGGCCACCGCAGACACTGGTGGCGCGGTACGACGCGACAGCGACGACACCCGTGCCGCCGTGCTCGCTGCCGTGCCGACGTGGAGCAACTCGCCACTCCTCATCGAGCTGAACTGGAGCGGCGAGTTGTTGAACCACACGCCGGCTTGGGGCGGCAACTAGCTGCGTCGGGCCAAGAAAGGTTGGTGAAGCACCGAGCGGCCTCGCTCGTATCCGGAGGGCTCGGCGGGCCACCTAGCCGGGTAGTATGCCGGAGAATGGCTCCTCGGAAGCCCTCAGAAGAGTGGAGAAAATGGTGAATGAGCAGATGGGGGAGCAACGGAGGGGTGCGATTCTTGCCCGCTATCTGTCTGGCCTCGTTTAAATAGAGGGCGGACGGTAGGAGCTTGGCCGGCGTTTGGCCTCGTTTAAATTGACGGCGGGCGGGAGGAGCTCGGCCGGCGTTGCGTTTAATTCCAGCCCGCTCATGAATGGACATGTGGCCGGAGTAGGTTTCTCGGTTTGCATGCAGGTTTAACGGAGGCGTTTGATGGAGGCGAGGAGGCGTGTTCAGCCGGGCGTGCTGCGGGCGGCGCAATACTATTCGATTTGACAGTTACTAGTAAACCAGGACAGTTACCGATATGGCTTTAATGCAGACGAGGGAGAGGGTAGCGGTTCCCTAAATGATGAACGGCCAATGATGCATCCTCCTTCAATTAGCATCCTGAATGCATGAGGGAAGTAATGGGAGGAGGACGGGGAAAAGAGGCAGCACGATGTGAATGCAACGCAGTTTGCACTCATATAAAGGCGCCCCTCCATTCCAATGCATCTACCACATCGTACTGTAACACCGTGGATTTTTGCCCTTTCCTTTTTTGATGATTTTCTTTGATTTCTTGATTTGATTTGCTTTTCCATGGCTACGTGGTTCTAAAACTTGGGAGGATCATGTCTTCCTAGGTTTTATAGTGGCTTGTCATCCTCATCATCATCCCAAGATCATGTCATTTTCATCCTTGACCTTATCCAATATTCTTTTTCTAGGGAATATTCCTTTTCTATTAACGGAATAACCCTATTTTCCCTAGGTTGTGAAGCAACCTATATTTCTGTCACTCCCAAAATTCCCAAATAATTCTCATAAATTGTTTGGGTCATATCTTTCTCAAATATGTCAAAATCCTTCCTTAACATCATCAAAGATAATTCACAAATATTCCTTTTCTAATTCTGCCCTAAGTGGCTTTTTGAGAAGGAAGTGTCATTTCTATTTGCTTGATTGGCCCCAAACTTTTTGGACATCTTTTATTGTCCGTATAATTTCTCAATGCCAACATTCAACTCAATTTGCCTAGTAAATATTCCTGAGCAATTTTTCAAAGTTCCTGTCCGAGGGAGGCCCATCTGAAGGAAGTACAAGCTAGGCATATCCAAATGAGTTGAAATTTTGCAAAGTCCTTCATATGATCAAATAATCACTCTCCACAAAATTTGAGCTCATGTAACCCTTCCATGTGAGCCCAGCTCCAAATCTTGGTTTCTCGTCAGATTTTCAGTTTGTGAAGCAACCATTTTTTTATTGCTTCATTTAAGCTGAAAATTTACCAGGACATTCTCCTGTCCATATCAACTCTCTCCACCAAGTTTTGGCTCAATTCATTAATCCATTTGCCCTGTGCAATTTTTCCAAGTTTATGTCCAGAGAGATGCTGTATGAAGCAAGTGCTAGTTTGGCTAATCCAAATGGCCCGAAACTTTTCGAGCATCTTCATTTCTTCAAATCATTGGGCCATGCCCATTTTCAGCTCACACCAATCAACTATGTGAGTGCACCTTCATGATCATGATTCTGGACCACATCATGCAGTTGTTAAGCAACCATGATAAATCTTGGTCCAAATCTCTCCAAACTTCACAGGATCATAGTCCTTCCTAGCCTAAACACCCCAGACATCATGTTTGGTCCTTAGCATCTCCCTGTGGATCACAGTGACCTGATCAAGTTTGATACAACAAATTTCAGAGGGTCATTACCACCTAACCACAGTGCCCTTGATCGAGTCACTACCTTAGTTGTAACCTACCTTGGAGGGACTACACGCCAGACATGGTTGGCCCGGCCAGAACGCGTCGCTTGCACCCGTGCCCGTGCTGATCACGCTTGCGTCATGGCTAATTGTGTGCTCTGGCTCATTCCGGCCACTATTCTCATCCACTCCCTCGACGTCCAACCTTGTTCAGAAGCTCCCCGTGCTAGTCTGCGTCACCCCGTGTCCGGGCCCCTCCTAGTTCGCCATTAATGCGACGCTAGAGCCGTGCCCGTGACGCGTCCGGCTTCTGTCCTTCCATTAGAGCTCGGCTTGAGCTTGCCCGTGATGCTCTAGATTCTTCCCCGCGGCTATATAAGAGTGCCCCGAGTCCTCCCGCACCTCACCCACTCTTCCCTCGCCTCTCCCGGCCACTGGAGTGCCCCTATGTCGCCTCATCTCGTCGGAGTTCGCCGCGGCCATCGCCGGCCTCCATTGATTCTGGCCACCTCAAGCCCCCTCTCCCTCCCCCTCTCCCTCCACTGCCTTCCCCTCACCTCCACGAGCCGCCCCACCCCCTCTCCCCTCGCTGGAGCTTCCCGTTTCGCCGGAGAGCATCACCACCGCCCGCCTCCTGTCATCCCCTGGCGCCGCCCTCCCCTTCTCCCCACTCCTCCTCGGCGGCCGCCCTTCCTGTGAATGGATGCGGCAGGTCCCGCGGTCCCGCCGGTGCCCGCCCCTTGGCCGGAGCTGGCCTGGGCCGACCGGCCCCCTCGCCGCTTCCCTCCTCTACTCCTCCTCTGTTCACGGGAGGAACAGAGGCGCGGGGAAGAAGACGACCGCGCCCGACCCCCCTCCCCCTGCGCCTGGGCCCTGCCCGTCAGTGGCCCAGCCTGCCCGCTGACGTGGTAAGTGGAAGCGCACTTCCGGATAATACATCTTCGTGTCCGGAAAGCATATTCTGTTTCTATTTCTGCTCCAAAATACGTTTTCTCTTTACAGAAACGTATTCTTCCAAAAGGCGCTTTCTGTTTCAGCCGTCAGGGACTTTTTTGTGAAGAAAATATTTGCAGATTAATCCCTCTTCTTCTACACTTCATATCTCCGCAACTGTAACTCCGTTTGAGGTGAAACCAACGCTCAATTCTTCGTCTCGTCGAGGTCTTTCTATTGATAACATTTTAACTAGGTGGTCCCATAGTGAAAATGACCATTTTGCCCTTTCTTGTAATCAGCCCCCTCCGAGAGAGAACCGTCCGACATTTTGTTCCGCGGCTTCACCGCACTTCTTCCCGGAGTCTCCGTCACCCCTAGGCAAGCACAACAGCCACTTGCATGATAGCCATGCAGTATCCATGGTTTCTAATTGAATATTTAATAAAAGCTTGCCCGTAATCTGCCTGTTTGTTTGCTACTACTGCCGTTGTTTCGGTTATGCTTGTGGTTTCATGTTCACCTTCATGCTATGCTCCGATGCATCTTGTTATCTTGTACTACTTGCTAGTATTATTTTCTCATGTAGTACATGCTGGTAGCAGTGGTGTTCTTCCTGATGCATGCTTGTCGTGTATCAAAGTACCGTTGTTATGCATGTTCCTTTGCATCTAGATTGGTCACATGCTTACTTGGTAGTGTTCTTGCTATTTTATTGCATGGTATTTATTTATGATGCTAGTAGTCATGCTATGCTCATGTGTAATGTTATGCTTATGCTCGTCGGTATGCCATGCTCATATCGTTTAATGCTTCATTGTGGTTATGCTTGAAGATTATGTTGCACCTCCATGCTTATGTTGATATCATGCTTATGCATTGTAGTTGCATCATGTTATTTTAATATGGCTCAACTCATTGCATTCAAGCTTAACCGGATAATAATGAACTTGAACAACTGTTGGCTGAGTCATGGTGCCACCAAATCGAGCTGACCAGTGCAACCACATTTGCCTTTTATGGGAAGGCCCTAATGCGGTCTATTGTCATCCCTCTCGCTGTTGCCTCCAAAGAGGGAAGGTTATGGGCGTGCGCTACCCTGATCAGGTAGGCGGACATAAACCTTGTGTGCTCGTTGTTGTTGTTGTTGTTGTTGTTGTTGTTGTTGTTGTTCTGGTACCGGGTCCCCGTTTGGGATCGTTTATGTTTGGCCACGATGGTGGCGTTGGATGTCACAGGTTGACATCGGGGCCACCCATGGCTTAGCCTAAAGGGGAGTTGGTCGGAGTGGCCGGGAGAGTGTCATGGCAATGGGTTGGTTTTGTCGGAACGCTATTGGTCCACCCGAATGGGAGTGCGAGGCCTGATACGTCCATTTTGCATCATGTTTTCTTACTGTTATTTATGATGTTTTTATCCATAATAATGCTTTTTGGAATAATTCTAATGCCTTTTCTCTCATAATTTGCAAGGTATACACCAACAGGGAGAATTTCGTCAGCTGGAAATCTGGACCTGGAAAAGCTACGTCAGGCTACCTATTCTGCACAGTTCCAAACAAGCTGAAACTTCACGGAGATTTTTTGTGGAATATTTGAGGAATATTGGAGCAAATAACTACTAGAGGGGGCCCACCAGGTGGGCACAACCCACCTGGGCGCGCCAGGCAGCCCAGGCGTGCCCTGGTGGGTTGTGCTCACCAAGGCCCACCTCCGGTGCATATCTTCTAGTATATAGGTCATTTTGACCTAGAAAAAATAAAGAGAAGACTTTCGGGATGGAGCGCCGCCGCCTCGAGGCGGAACTTGGGCAGGAGCACTTTTGCCCTCCGGTGGAGCGATTCTGTCGGGGGAACTTCCCTCCCGGAGGGGGAAATCATTGTCATCATCATCACCAAAAACTCTCCCATCTTGGGGAGGGCAATCTCCATCAACATCTTCAACAACACCATCTCATCTCATACCCTAGTTCATCTCTTGTGTTCAATCTTGTTACCGGAACTATAGATTGGTGCTTGTGGACTAGTAGTGTTGCTTACATCTTGTAGTTGATTACTATATTTTTTATTTGGTGGAAAATTATATGTTCAGATCCATTATGCTATTTAATACTCCTCTGATCATGAGCATGATTATTATTTGTGAGTAGTTACTTTTTTTCTTGAGGTCACGGGAGAAATCATGTTGCAAGTAATCATGTGAACTTGATATGTGTTCGATATTTTGATAGTATGTATGTTGTGATTCCCTTAGTGGTGTCATGTGAATGTCGACTACATGACACTTCACCATATTTGGGCCTAAGGGAATGTATTGTAGATTAGCAATTAGATGATGGGTTGCGAGAGTGATAGAAGCTTAAACCCCAGTTTATGCGATATTCCGTAAGGGACCGATTGGATCCAAAAGTTTAATGCTATGGTTAGAATTTATTCTTAATACTTTTCTCGTAGTTGCGGATGCTTGCGGGAGGGTTAATCATAAGTAGGAAGTTTGTTCAAGTAAGAACAACACCTAAGCACCGGTCCACCCACATATCAAATTATCAAAGTAGCGAACACAAATCGAACCAACATGATGGAAGTGACTAGATGAAATTCCCATGTACCCTCAAGAATGCTTTGCTTATCATAAGAGACCGTTTTGGCCTGTCCTTTGCCTCAAAAGAATTGGGCTACCTTGCTGCACTTATTTTACTACTATCATTACTTGCTCGTTACAAATTATCTGGCTATCAAACTACTCCGCTACTTGCAATTTCAGCACTTGCAGACATTACCTTACTGAAAACTACTTGTCATTTCCTTCCGTTCCTCGGTGGGTTCGACCTCTTACTTATCAAAAAGAGCTACAATTGATCCCCTATACTTGTGGGTCATCAAGGCTATTTTCTGGCGCCGTTGCCGGGGAGTGAAGCGCCTTTGGTAAGTGGAATTTGGTAAGGAAACATTTATATAGTGTGCTGAAATTTATTGTCACTTGTTACTATGGAAAACAATCCTTTGAGGGGTTCGTTCGGGGTATCTTCACCTCGTCCGGAACTACAATTAGCTACCCCTCAACCTATTGCACCTACTGAAAATATTGAATACGAAATTCCTTCGGGTATGATAGAACAACTGCTAGCTAATCCTTATGCAGGAGATGGAACCGAACATCCTGATATGCACTTGATATATGTAGAACAAATTTGTGGATTGTTTAAGCTTGCAGGTTTACCCAGGGATGAAGTTATGAAAACGGTTTTCCCTTTATCTTTGAAGGAAAAATCATTGGCATGGTATAGGCTATGCGATGATATTGGATCATGGAATTGGAATCGTTTGAAATTGGAGTTCCATCAAAAAATTTATCCTATGCATCTAGTTCATCGTGATCGGAATTATATATATAATTTTCGGCCTTGTGAAGGAGAAAGTATCGCTCTAGCTTGGGGAGGCTTAAGTCAATGTTATATTCATGCCCCAATCATGAGTTCTCAAGAGAAATTATTATCTAGAATTTTTATGCTCGGCTTTCTCGTAATGATCAAACCATGCTTGATACCTATTGTGCTGGTTCTTTTATGAAGAAGACTATTGAATTCGAGTGGGATCTTTTGGAAAGAATTAAACACAATTCTGAAGATGGAAACTCGACGAAGGTAAAGAGTCAGGTATTAAACTTAAGTATGATTGTGTTAAATATTTTATGGATACCGATGCTTTTCAAAAGTTTAGCACTAAATATGGACTTGACTCTGAGATAGTAGCCTCCTTTTGTAAATCATTTTCTACTCATGTTGAACTCCCTAAAGAGAAGTGGTTTAAATATCACCCACCTATTAAAGAAGAAATTAAAGAACCGGTACCAGTTAGAGAAGAAACTATACTTTATAATGTTGATCCAGTTGTTCCTTCTGCTTATATTGAGAAACCACCTTTTCCTGTTAGGATAAAGGAACATGCTAAAGTTTGAACTGTGGTTAACAAAAGCTATATTAGAACACCTAAAACTGATGAACAAATCAAAGTAGAACCTTGCATTGCTATGGTTAAAGATATCTTAGAAGAAGATATAGATGGGCATGTTATTTACTTCTGTGAAGAAGCTGCTAGAATTGCCAAACCTGATAAAAAGGACAAACATAGACATGTTGTTGGCATGCCTGTCATCTCAGTTAAAATAGGAGATCACTGTTAGCATGGTTTATGTGACATAGGTGCTAGTGTGAGTGCTATTCCTTACACCTTATTTCAAGAAAATATGAATGATATAGCACCCGCAGAAATAGAAGACATAGATGTTACTATTAAACTTGCTAATAGAGACACTATATCACCGATTGGGATTGTTAGAGATGTTGAAGTCTTGGGTGGGAAAATTAAATGCCCTACTGATTTTCTTGTTTTTGGTTCCCTGCAAGATGACTTTTGTCCCATTATCTTTGGTAGACCTTTCTTGAACACCGTTAATGCTAGAATAGATTGTGAGAAACAAACTGTCGGTGTTAGTTTTGGTGATGAGTCTCATGAGTTTAATTTTTCCAAGTTTAGTAGAAAGCTTCATGAAAAAGAATTGCCTAGTAAAGATGAATTAATTGGTCTTGCTTCTATTGGTGTGCCACCTACTGATCCTCTAGAACAATATTTGCTAGACCATGAAAATGATTTACATATGCATGAAAGAAATGAAATAGATAAAATTTTCTTTGAACAACGTCCTCTGCTTAAACACAATTGGCCTATTGAAACTCTAGGAGGCCCTCCTCCACCTAAAGGTGATCCTGTGTTTGAATTAAAAAATTGCAAGACACTTTGAAATATGCTTATCTTGATGAAAAGAAGATATATCTGTTATTATTAGTGCTAACCTTTCAGAACATGAAGAAGAAAGATTATTGAAAGTTCTAAGGAAGCACCGAGCTGCTATTGGATATACTCTTGATGATTTAAAGGGCATTAGTCCCACTCTATGTCAGCACAAAATTAATATGGAACCTGATGCTAAACCCGTTGTTGATCACCAACGTCGGTTAAATCCGAAGATGAAAGAAGTGGTAAGAACGGAAATATTAAAACTTCTGGAAGCAGGTATAATCTATCCTATAGCTGATAGTAGATGGGTAAGTCATGTTCATTGTGTCCCTAAGAAAGGAGGTATAACTGTTGTTCCTAATGATAAGAATGAACTTATTCCACAAAGAATTGTTACAGGCTATAGAATGGTAATTGATTTTAGAAAATTAAACAAAGCAACTAGAAAAGATCATTACCCTTTGCCTTTTATTGATCAAATGCTTGAAAGATTATCTAAGCACACACATTTTTGCTTCCTTGATGGATATTCTGGCTTTTCACAAATACCTGTTTCTCAACCTGATCAAGAAAAGACCACTTTTACTTGTCCTTTTGGAACCTATGCTTATAGACGTATGCCTTTTGGTTTATGTAATGCACCTGCTACCTTTCAATGATGTATGACTGCTATATTCTCTGACTTTTGTGAAAAGATTGTTGCGGTTTTCATGGGTGACTTTTCTGTTTATGGGAAGTCTTTTGATGATTGTTTAAGCAATCTTGATCGAGTTTTGCAGAGATGTGAACAAACAAATCTTGTCTTGAATTGGGAGAAGTGCCACTTTATGGTTAATGAAGGCATTGTCTTGGGTCATAAAATTTCTGAAAGAGGTATTGAAGTGGACAAAGCTAAGGTTGATGCAATTGAGAAAATGCCATGTCCTAAAGATATAAAAGGTATTCGTAGTTTCCTAGGTCATGCTGGTTTCTATAGGAGATTTATCAAAGACTTTTCTAAAATTTCTAGGCCTCTTACTAGTCTCTTGCAAAAGGATATTCCCTTTTTTTATGATGATTGTTTAGAAGCCTTTGAAACACTCAAGAAAGCCTTAATTTCTGCACCTATTGTTCAACCACCTGATTGGAACTTGCCTTTTGAAATTATGTGTGATGCTAGTGATTATGCTGTTGTTGCTGTTCTAGGACAAAGAGCTGATAAGAAACTTAATGTACTTCAATATGCTAGTAAAAATCTAGACAGTGCTCAAAGAAATTATGCTACTACTAAAAAAGAATTCTTAGCAGTGGTGTTTGCTTGTGATAAATTTAGACCTTATATTGTTGATTCCAAAGTAACTGTTCACACAGACCATGCTGCTATTAAATATCTTATGGAAAAGAAAGATGCTAAACCTAGACTTATTCGATGGGTTCTCTTGTTACAAGAATTTGATTTACATATCATTGATAGAAAAGGAGTTGGAACCCAGCAGCTGATAATTTATCTAGGCTTGAAAATGTGCTTGATGACCCACTACCTATTGATGATAGTTTTCCTGATGAGCAGTTGGCTGCAATAAATGTTGCTCACATTATGCTGATTTTGCTAATTACATTGTTGCTAAATATTTACCACCTAGCTTTACTTACCAACAAAATAAAAAATTCTTCTATGATTTAAGACAATACTTTTGGGATGACCCACATCTTTATAAAGAAGGAGTAGATGGTATTATTAGACGTTGTGTACCTGAGCATGAACAGGGACAAATCCTATGGAAATGTCACTCCGAAGCCTATGGAGGGCATCATGCTGGAGATAGAACTGCTCACAAGGTATTGCAGTCTGGATTTTATTGGCCTACTCTCTTCAAGGATGCCCGTAAGTTCGTCTTATCTTGTGATGAATGTCAAAGGATAGGTAATATTGGTAAGCGTCAAGAAATCCCTATGAATTATTCACTTGTTGAACCATTTGATGTTTGGGGATTTGATTACATGGGACCTTTTCCTTCCTCTAATGGGTATACACATATTTTGGTTGTTGTTGATTATGTTACTAAATGGGTAGAAGCTATTCCAACCAGTAGTGCTGATCACAACACCTCTATTAAAATGCTTAAGGAAGTTATTTTCCCAAGGTTTGGAGTCCCTAGATATTTAATGACTGATGGTGGTTCACACTTTATTCATGGTGCTTTCCGTAAAATGCTTGCCAAGTATGATGTTAACCATAGAATTGCATCACCTTATCATCCTCAGTCTAGTGGTCAAGTTGAACTTAGCAATAGAGAAATAAAATTAATTTTGCAAAAGACTGTCAATAGGTCCAGGAAGAATTGGTCTAAGAAATTAGATGATGCACTTTGGGCTTATAGAACAACATATAAAAATCCTATGGGTATGTCCCCTTATAAAATGGTTTATGGAAAATCTTGTCATTTGCCTCTTGAGTTAGAACATAAAGCATATTGGGCAGTTAAAGAACTCAACTATGATTTCAAACTTGCCGGTGAAAAGAGGTTATTTGATATTAGCTCATTAGATGAATGGAGAACCCAAGCTTATGAAAATGCAAAATTATTCAAAGAAAAAGTTAAAAGATGGCATGACAAAAGAATCCAAAAGTGTGAGTTTAAAGTCGGAGAATATGTTCTTTTGTACAACTCTCGTTTCAGATTTTTTGCAGGAAAACTCCTCTCAAAATGGGAAGGCCCATATGTCATCGAGGAGGTTTATCGGTCTGGACCCATCAAAATAAATAATTCCGAAGGTACTAACCCGAAGGTTGTCAATGGGCAACGAATAAAACATTATATCTCAGGTATGCCCATTAATATTGAAAGTAATATTATCCAAACTTTGACACCAGAAGAGCACATAAAAGAGTCCTTCCAGAACACACCAGAATCGTGAAAATCAGGAGGTACGTGATACGGCAAGTAAACGGACTCCGAAAAATCCGCAAAAATATTTTTTATCAGTTTTGGAATATTTAAAAATTTAGGAAATAAAGAAACTTCTAGGAAGCATACCCTGGTGGGCACAAGACACAAGCCTGGTGCGCCCAGGTGGGTTGTGCCCACCTGGGACACTTTCCGGACTCCTTTTTTCTTCCGTATGCTTGTCATCCAAGATAAAAAAAAATCTATATATACTTCCCGAACCTTTTAACCACCATATCACGGAGAAATCCTCTGTTCTATTTTCTTGCTGTTTTCTGACAGATTCAACTAGACTAACGTCATGTCTTCCTCACCGTTCAACAATGGAGAAGGAAACATAAGATTGGTTCAGGAAGATCTAAGGTGGGATGAGGCTGAAGTGGTTGCTATGGAGGAAGAAGAGGAAAGTCCCTTTGGTATTCACCCTCCGGCCTCCGAGAGGGGTACACTGGCTGGCATCTCCACTCACCCTAATCCTCAACAAGCCATGGGGTCATCAAACAATCAAGCGAGCCTGGAAGTGCAAGAAGAGCTCCCACCGAGGAGGCCCTTACACATGTTACATCGTAACAATTTTCATAATATGATTCACAATTATGGGTTTGAGAACACTCCTCGTAGGCACATACCGTCCAACTTGGACATATCTCGGCCAAGAGAAAACAGTGCAGGAACAAAACCATGGGGCCCTGAGAATAAACATATAATGGTTGAGGTGAAGAAACACAGTGAATTAATTCATCAACCACTTCGGGAGATTCAAGGTTTGAAGGATCTGCTCATGGTTATATTGGAGAATACTTCTTCATCACCACCATCGCCTTCTTCACCACCAAAGGAGAACTGAGTATAGGGTATGGGCACTCCCCTTGGCTTCCGCTAAGCTTGGGGGAGGTGCCCCGGTATCATATCATCCCACTATCTTTTTGCTTTTACTTATTTTAGTTCGATCTTTTTTGCTTTAGATGAATAAAAGTTAGTTAGATCCTTTCTTCCTTGAGAGTTTGCTTAGTGATCTATCCTTGTAATATTGTGCAAGTTATATAATAAAGTTTAGTTTGAGTTTTTGCTTTCTTTACTTTCATGTTGCAATTAAAGAGAAGAAAAAAGAAATAAAAATAAATAATGAAGAGATCATATACTAATCCTATGGTAGGCGATGGCACCACATAAGGAAAAGTATAAGTATAAAATTTTATTAGAGATTGACAAACATAGTATTAGTCAATGATGCAACTCATGAAAGATTTAATAAGGGAAGAGAAGATTCACATATAAATATACTATCCTAGAAATCTTTTCTGATTGTGAGCCCTCATCAAAATATTATATGCCAAAATTGTTGAGGTTGGACAAGGAAGACAACTTAATGGTTTATGTATGTTTATATTCACATAGAAGTCATATTGTCATAGATCCTTCAACATGTGGTGCTTGCCCCCTATGTTTGCTAGCCAAAGATTCCGCACTAAGTAGAGATACTACTTGTGCATCCAAAACCCCTTAAACCCAAATCTTATTTTCAAGTGTCCACCATACCTACCTAGGGATTGAGCAAGATCCCTGGAGTAAGTTTTCATCGGTGCAAAAAGGCAATAAAAATTGCTTCTAAATGTGTGAGATCATTTAGTGTAAGAGAAAATTGAGCATTGCACGAACTTGTGATGGTTAAGAATAGAAGCGACAGACTGCATGATAAAGGTTGCTATCACAAGGGGCAATGCAACGTGACGTTCTTTTGCACTAAGGGGTTGAGCATACAAACAAATAAGCGCATGGCAACCTCTGCTTCCCTCTGCGAAGGGCCTATCTTTTACTTTATGTATTTACTTTTATGCAAAGAGTCAAAGTTTTCCTTCTATTACTTTTTATTTTTCTCCTTTGGCAAGCATCATGTGGTGAGGAAAGATCTAGGAACATATGTCCAGTTGAATATAGATAGCATGAGTTATTGTTGACATCACCCTTGAGGTGAGTACATTGGCAGGCGAAACTATAAGCCCCTATCTTTCTATGTGTCCGGTTAAAATGTTTTGCTCATGTGTACGCGGTGAGTGTTAGCAATCATAGAAGACTATATGATGGTTGAGTATGTGGACTTGCCTAAAGGCTCCGACACGTGACCCTTCCTGAAAAGATGATGAATTGTAGTTGCAAAGTTGACTGAGAACATAGTTTGCTGGTTTTTAATAGAGTTTTTTGCTTTATACTTCAATTGTGTGATGAACTGTTTCTTATTCATGAGAAGTATATGATAAAAGTTCTATGATAAAAGTCTTATGTTTAATTTTGTTGCTGTTATAATAATCAACATGATGCTTCTATGTCCGCATTTATTTTTATCGACACCTCTCTCTCAAAGCATGTGGACATGTTCCTCGATTTTGGTTTTCACTTGAGGGCAAGCGAGGTCTAAGCTAGGGGAAGTTGATACGTCCATTTTGCATCATGTTTTCTTACTGTTATTTATGCAGTTTTTATCCATAATAATGCTTTTTGGAGTACTTCTAATGCCTTTTCTCTCATAATTTGCAAGGTATACACCAAGAGGGAGAATTCCGGCAGCTAGAAATCTGGACCTGGAAAAGCTACGTCAGGCTACCTATTCTGCACAACTCCAAACAATCTGAAACTTCACGGAGATTTTTAATGGAATATTTGAGGAATATTGGAGCAAATAACTACTAGAGGGGGCCCACCAGGTGGGCACAACCCACCTGGGCGCGCCCTGGTGGGCCGTGCTCACCCAGGCCCACCTCTGGTGCCCATCTTCTGGTATATAGGTCATTTTGACCTAGAAAACATAAAGAGAAGACTTTCGGGACGGAGCGCCGCCGCCTCGAGGCGGAACTTGGGCAGGAGCACTTTTGTCCTCCGGCGGAGCGATTCCGCCAAAGGAACTTCCCTCCTGGAGGGGGAAATCATCGTCATCATCATCACCAACAACTCTCCCATCTTGGGGAGGGCAATCTCCATCAACATCTTCAACAGCACCATCTCATCTCAAACGCTAGTTCATCTCTTGTGTTCAATCTTGTTACCGGAACTATAGATTGGTGCTTGTGGGTGACTAGTAGTGTTGATTATATCTTGTAGTTGATTACTTTATGGTTTATTTGGTGGAAGATCACATGTACAGATCCATTATGCTATTTAATATTCCTCTGATCATGAGCATGATTATTATTTGTGAGTAGTTACTTTTTTTCTTGAGGTCACGGGAGAAATCATGTTGCAAGTAATCATGTGAACTTAATATGTGTTTGATATTTTGATAGTATGTATGTTGTGATTCCCTTAGTGGTGTGTTGTGATCATCGACTACATGACACTTCACCATATTTTGGCCTAAGGGAATGCATTGTGGAGTAGAAATTAGATGATGGGTTGCGAGAGTGACAGAAGCATAAACCCTAGTTTATGCGCTATTCCGTAAGCGATCGATTGGATCCAAAAGTTTAATGCTATGGTTAGAATTTATTCTTAATACTTTTCTCGTAGTTGAGGATGCTTGCGGGGGGGGGGGTTAATCATAAGTAGGAGGTTTGTTGAAGTAAGAACAACACCTAAGCACCGGTCCACCCACATATCAAATTATCAAAGTAGTGAACACAAATCGAACCAACATGATGAAAGTGACTAGATGAAATTCCCGTGTAGCCTCAAGAACGCTTTGCTTATCATAAGAGACTGTTTTGGCTTGTCCTTTGCCTCAAAAGGATTGTGCTACCTTGCTGTAGTTTTGTTACTACTATCGTTACTTGATCGTTACAAATTATGTTGCTATCAAACTACTCCACTACTTACAATTTCAGCACTTGCAGACATTACCTTACTGAAAACTACTTGTCATATCCTTCTGCTCCTCGTTGGGTTCGACACTCTTACTTATCGAAAAGAGCTACAATTGGTACCCTATAATTGTGGGTCATCAAGGCCATGGGTTCCGTGGTGTGGGTATAGTGTACTAACCTCTGCAGAGTGTGTGTTTAAATCTATCGATAGCCGCGCCCGCGGATATGGGCCCAGTTCATAGTCGGTCACATGAGCCAACTATAATAATAACTTGATTAATAATAACCCTGGTTCGATGATGGGGAAGAGATTGGTTGTGATCGAGAGAGGATCATGGAGGTATCGTGGATACTGAAGTTGGTTGATCCTTATGTGATCGCGAGATGATCATGGAGGTATTGTGGATACCGATGTTGGTAAGTTGATGCATGAGATGGTTACGAGGTAACCGCCGAATAAGAGTAAGTTGGTGCATGATGTGGTTTACCTGTTGCATGTAGTATCATCATGTTCATATGCTCATGCTATGCTAATGTTGTTCTAGTTGTATCATGTTCACCTTGTGCATGCCGTGTATCCTGATAGTATCGTGTTCATGATTGCTTTAACCTGCTAATGCCATGTTGTTGTTTGTCATGACTGCTTTTGGTTAATTGTGAGCTTGCAAGTACATTCAATGTACTTACCTGGCGTGTCATGCCAGTTTGCAGGTCGTGCCTGGGTTGCTTGCTTGTTTGGTGTGGTTCCCGTGTTCGCGAGCTAGGATAAACGTTCCAGCCAGAGTCCCTGCGGATTGGAGTCCATCATCGTCGTTCGTTGTTCCGCTGCCAATAGAGGTTCCGCTACCTTGAGTTGTTATGCTGCTTGCATAGAGCAACTGTGGTTGGCGTAGCGCCGCGTGCCAGTGTTATTCACTCTAATATTGGATACCTTGTATTCGTATTCATGTTGTAATAGATAGTTGGTTTGTTCTATGTTAAGCAGTGCCGTATTCCAGAAGAATTCACCTCGATCTCTAGGCTAGAATATGGGGTGTTCCGGTTCCTCTGAGCCGGGGTGCCACAGGGCTTGGTATCAGAGCAGGTCTGGCTATAGAGCGTCCTAGTCCGCTGGAACGTTAGAAAACGGTAGTATAGGGTCTGGTTGTTGCCCTTGCTTGCCGCATTTGGTTGTTGCATTTGTTTGCTGCATATAGTCTTATTTGGTTACCCATAGCCCCTATTTCGTGCGTAGATGGCAATCAGTTTCCACAAGTTCAATGCCCTCCCCAGAGCTCCCAGTGCTGTCCCTATTGCACTCAGTCCCACTCCTACACAACATGTGGCGTAGCATTTATCCCCATGGAGATCCACCCCATTATCAAGTATTCCAGTTTTCTGCCAGAGGAAGAATTTTGGAATATGTCGCTCATGTACATCTGTCAGCCCTGATTCCTATTGGTAAGCGCACCTACAGTTTCAACAGTGGTTACGGTGCTACCCCTGAATGTGCCATTCAGCTTTCCACAATGGCAGGAATCACCGGTCTTCGTCATCAAGAGAGCATGGTGCAAGAGAACCGTGCTTATCACTACTATCCCACCATCGCCGAGAATGCTAACCGGATCAAATTCCCATCTGTCAACCCTCAAGATGACCCGGATATCCTCGCCATCTCCCGTTACATGACGGTCCAGTATCTTCTTATTTCTGAATTAATCAAAGACGTCATTCGAGCTAGGAGATTGCTTGGTGCTTCCCTACCTCAGTCTCTGCCAGCTTCTCCAACCCCTCCGCGTCATCTATCCAGAGTTTCAGAGTCAACAGTTCCACTCGCTACTCCGTTAGCTTCTTCGCTAGCTCCCGAGTGTTTTCTCAAGCGTAGGGTGTAGTCCTTTGTGTAGTGCATGTGCATCTGCTATAGTATCATGCTTGTGTGTGCCTTTGTGGAGTAGTTTTGTAACTTGTTTGATGTGTGCTTTATTGCAATCGATCGCTTTCTCGTGCTTCTTTGTTTTGAATCTTTGGTGTTACCCCCTTATGGAAAATTTGCTCATCAACCAACACCGGATCAGAAGAAGCCGTGAGAAGTACAGATATACACCAAGGAACTCAGGTACAGATATACACCAAGGAACTCAGTTAAAAGCAATGATATTTTCAGCTGACAACATTGTATTGCAGACATCCGGTCTGAATACAAGTTATATTCTACTCATACTTTCAGTAACAAGTACAGGTCAGAGATACACCTTTATGCAGCAATGGTTAAACTAGCAGGAGAACAAAAATTGGACCCAAGTCCAACTGTGCATTTCAAGTCAAAGGTATGGTCCGTACACAATGATTGATTTTGCCATGAGTCAGATTTGAAACATGCGACCCCCAAAAGTCAATCCGAATATGCAATGAATTCAGAGAGAAGGACAGTCAGACAATTCTTGTCATACAAGTAATCAACAACCGGAATGACAAGGATATATATATATATATATATATATATATATATGTCTCCCGTTCGCAAGAAAAGCAGCACAGTATTTCTCAGCGAAGTGTACAAGGCAAGATTCCTCAATCTTCTTCAGTAAGATACTGCACAAGCTTCTGGCATAAGGTACCGAGTCTTCCCTAGCAAGTCTTTAAGGGGGGAAGCTTATGAGGTATGGTACCCAGTCTTCCTCAGTAAGCTATCCGCCGAAGGCTTCGAGTACAAGCCATCCAGTCTTCCTCAACATGATATCCCGGTGGCTTCCAACGCAAGCTGCCCAATCTTATTCAGTATAGCACTAGTGCAAGATATTAAACGATAGGTTTTCAGCATATGACAGTGTTTCCCAAGAGTTAGATCTACAACAGTAGGGTCATGACCAAGAATCAGTCAGAACAAATGTATGCCTCGAGAATCAGATATTTCTACCTACGGTGAGTATACAGTCAAGTTCATGCAAGTCCCTCGCACAAGGAAGAATTTATGGAACGCATCCGCCAACCTCGCCGTTTATGCAAGAGAAAGAAAGCCGGTGCATGATGCAAGAATCGACAAGTCTTGAAGGAAGACAATAATTGAGACACCATCTTGGCAGTAATTATCGAGATCAGCCCTCGCACGCCCGACAAGGTGATGTTATTAATCATGTCACTGTCCGGCATAGTCAACAACAGTAACGAGATCTGTCGGCGTCCTGGAAACGGGGGTGCCCAGACTTGCCTGCCCGCGGCCCGCGGCGTGGCTCCTCCAACGGCCCGGTATGGCCTAGCTTCAGCAGCAACAACGCAGGACCCTCGCGAGAGGCCAAGCCTCGTGAGGCGGACGACACCAAGACCTCCCTAGGGGTGCCCTCACTAGGCTGGCTCCCAAGGAGCAGAGATATCTATGCAAGAGACACCTCACGAGGTTCGCGTGACGTGAACCATGATGACCAAGGCCAGGCGGGCGCCAGCAGGCGCAGTGTACCAGTTTCCTCTTTGGTGCTAAGGAGGCAAGCGCAGGCAAGGAGTCCCGAGGCATCAGACAAAGGTTTCCATATCGGTGCAACAAGACCAAGACCGCCAGGACGGCAGGACGGAGGTCACTGCGAAGCCCACGGCAGCGTCACCACCAGAGCCTTAGGCAGGCGAAGACCACCTTTTGTCAGGATAGCTTGTACTTGTTGTCTCCCTTCAAACTTGGCCGTTGTGGGATCCCTTCCCGCCTAACATTTGGGGAGAGGACCAAGGCCACTATGTGCCACCACTGTAGCAAAGGACGGATCATTCAAATCATCCTCACACCCACCAGCTCATCGAGCTCAAGAACACCTCGCCTCCCGAGGCTGTTCATCAATTGTACTAGTTCATCGTCAGCTCCTCGAGGCAATCCACCACACACTAGAGTAGGGTATTACACCGCAAGGTGGCCCGAACCAGTATAAACCCTTGTGTCTCTTGTTCTTCGAGTTCGTCAAGCCAGGCCGTGGGATCGTTGAGCGTGTGAGTTGGGGAGAGAGTGTTCTTCGTGCGCACCCCAGAGTTCGAACCTCTCAAGGGTTTGCCGGAGCCCGTGATCCGACATTTGGCGCGCCAGGTAGGGGTGCCCCGAAACCTCTATTCCGCTGATCGACGTACCTCTGCTCCACCACTTCCATGGGTAATGCTCGTCGACCCGTGCTGAGCGCCGAGCCGCTCTCAACGCTCGTGTCACTCAGACGGCGCCCATCAGCGGGCCTCCCCGTCACTTCTCATCACCCAGTGCGAACGCCGCCACGGGCCCGGTGAGGAACGAGCAGCAAGCTTCGTCGCTCCACCCCTCCGTGCGGCGGGACGGACGCACAGCCACCCTGTCGCTGACTCCGGCCGGCTCGTCCTCCCACGCTCGTCACGGACCCACGGACGCGCAGGCTACGCTACTCATGGCGTGTGAGCTCCTGCGCTACCGCCCCGTCGACGACCTCTATGATGACTGGCTGGACCGCATCGCCGAGCTCGTCAGCGCCGCCGGGGGCTCTCCCGCACCATCCCTTTCGCTGCCTCGTCCGCCTCCTGTAGCGGGCGACGTATCCCATGGAGCACCTCCGCCACCTCAACATCAAGACGTCGCCCTCGCACCAAGACGCGCGGCCCCGCGGGGCGCCCGCGTGTGAAGAAGGAAGCTGCAAGGAAATCCCGCGGCCGCTAGAAGATGCTCCTGCACTCCCAGCACCACCACGGCAAGATCACGTACCGCCTGCGGTGGTGGTGCGTGGGCACCAAGACCAGGCTCCACCTCCTCGATGGGCTCCAGTGACCACAGCAGGCTGCCACGCCTTCACCCCGAGCTGCGCAGCGTTGTCTGGCCCGGCAAGTTCAAGCCCGACCTGCCTCCGCGCTACGACGGCACCCCCGACCCTGCAGAGTTCCTTTACCTCTACGAGCTGAGCATTGAGGCAGCCAACAGCGACGAGAAGGTGATGGCGAACTGGTTTCCCATGGCTCTCAAAGATGGTGTGCGCTCGTGGCTCCTGAACCTGCCCGCGGGATCGATCTCCTCCTGGGGCGAGATGCGCGAGCGTTTCGTCGCCAACTTCCAGGGCACTCACAACCACCCGCCTGCCGCGGGAGACCTGCAACACATCAAGCAGCAGCCAGGGGAAACCGTGCAAAATTACATCTAGCGCTTCAACAATGTTCGCCTCAAGATTCCCAAGGTGACGGACGAGGCCATCATATCTGCATTCTCAGATGGTGTCCGTGATGTCAAGATGAAGGAAGAACTTGCCATACACGAGGACCTGTGCACGGCTCTGGAGATGTTCAACATGGCGACCAAGTGCGCGAGAGCTAAGGAGGGATGCCTCCCCCTCCTCGAGCTTCCAGCTGCTGACCCGGAAGACAAGAAGGCCAAGACCAAGGACGTGAAGCACATGGGGACTGTCGTGCTCACGGCGGAGCCAGAGATGAAGCGCGGCTGCGACCACCCAGAGTCATCCAAGGCCAACCGCCCGTTCTGCGCCTTCCACAGCGTACACAGCCACAACACCACCGACTGTCAGGAGATCAGGGCCATCCCTGATGGGCACTTCGGTCGACGCCCCGAGCGCAACGACCGAGGCTACGGACGCGGAGGAGGTAGAAGTGGAGGACGCTGGGATGACCGCGGCCCCCGCCAGGAGTGGCGCGACCGACTTCGTGAGGACCGCTGGCAGGACTAACCTTGCGAGGGTGCCTGGAGGGACCACCCTCGTGAAGACCACCCTCAGGGCAACGCTGGCCACCGTCCGCTGCCGCCACCACCAAGGAGGAAGGACTACCACCACCAGGACGAGGGGGCTGGGGGCTTCCAGGAGCCTCGCGCCATTGCCTGCATCTTGGGTGGCACTCCGGCCCCAGCCTCCCAATGCATCTTCAAGAAGTTCGCTTGTGAGGTGAACGCGACCCTCCCAAGGCTCGAAGCCACGCGTCCGCTCAGGTGGTCCAAGTACACCATCACCTTCAGCTCGTCCGACCAGCTCAAGTGCGCAGCAACTGCCAGCGCCCTCCCGATGCTCGGCTCGCCCATCATCAGCAATGTCCTTGTCACCAAGACCCTCATCGACGGTGGTGCGTGGCTCAATGTCCATTCTGTCGAAACGTTCGACCGCCTCCAGGTGCCCTATGATCAGCTACAGCCAACCAAGCCCTTCTCAGGAGTGATCGACGGCTCCACCACCCCGTTCGGGCAAATCCGCCTCCCTGTCACCTTCGGCAAGCGCGACAACTACCGCACTGAGCTCATCGACTTGGATGTCGCCGACATACGCCTTCCGTACAACGCCATCCTCGGGTACCCGGCCCTAGCCAAGTTCATGGCAGTGACTCATCATGGTTACAACGTCGTCAAGATGCCAGGGAACTGCGGCGTCATCACGGTCGCTTGCGAGAAAAAGGATGCGGTGTGCTCTCTCGAGGGCGCCTACCAGGCAGCGGCGGCCGAATTCCCGGACAATGAAGGTGTCGTCTACCCTCATGAGGCTGTCCCCAAGAAGAAGAAGCAGCTACTCTGCCAATGGCCTCGGCAGAGCGGTGTCCCCAGCGGCACCACCTCAGGACCTGCGCCCACGGACGGGGCGCCTCCCTCCCTTGCATAGGAAGGAGCACCTGGCGCCCTCATCAGGCTGGGCTCGGGATCTCTCTTTTGGAGGGCCTCTGACTTAGCCAACGTCACGAGGGAGGCGCTCGGGCACCACGTGGAGGCATGCTTCACCGCACGCTTCCCTCAAGGGGCACGAGGCATGGAGTGCGTGGTGCTCAGGAGTTCATCACCAAGGCGACCGAGAAGCATCAAGAGGTGAGCCATGCGCGCGACCGTCGCCCACCACCTGGCGCAGCTCCTTGTCCTAGCGAGGACGACGAGCTGCGCGTTTGCGTCAACATCCCAGGGCTCAACAGGGCCACATGCCAGGAGCATTTCTAGCCGTCGCGCGTTGGTCGGTGCAAGGGTCTACCTCACAGCTATGTTCGCATGCCATTCGGCCTGCCAAACGCATCTGTCACCTTCCAGCGGCACCTGTGGAGCGTTCTGGCGGCTCGGGAGGCCAGGCATCACGCAGTCCTGGCAGAGATGGTGACGGTTCTTCATGGGCGACTCGGGCCCCGAAGCCTCTCGAGGCTCAGGACTCAGGCGACTCGTGAGGAGCAACTTTTTCAACATGCGTCTTCAGCTGCTTCAACATCTCTCCAGCAACGGTGCCAGGTGACATTTTCTGGTTTATTCTGTTGGGGGCGCCCGTCGGGCTGCATCATCCCCAGGTCACACGGGCCTGTCCCTGCGACGTGTATCCTTTTGCGTCTTTAACTTGCTCTGTTGGGGGGGGGGGCTCGTGCTGCATCATCCCCAGGCCGCATGGGTTCGTCCCTGTGGCATGTATCATTCTCGCGTTTGTCCAAGCTAGCTTTCCTCCTCTCATGAATTACTTTATGATTGTCACTTGCTTGCCTATTTTCCTTCCCGGCCTCCCGCATTGTTGACCGGCCTCCTGCTCATCCCGCAATGGGGCTACACATGCTGTCACGACACTTTTGCTCGGGTCCATCCCTGCAATGCTGACAAACCTGAGAGATCAAGCTCTGGCTCGCGGCCGCCCCGCGCACGTCACCTCACAAATCCTCAGTGCCTTCATCTTCTTGCGGAAAGATCAGCGGCAGGGCAGCAAACGCGATTGCAAGCTGTATTCTCCCCTCGAGCTAAACCGCAGGGACCTCTGGAGCTTGGCTACGGGTGGCCTCGCCGGGCGCCCTCCTTTCGCGTGATTCGCTTACGCGTAAAAGGGGGGGGGCACCTGAGCATCTCACCTCAGGAGGTCCTATTGACTCTCCAGCCCTCACCCCTGGCCTTGACCACGGCATCGCGACCTGGCATACCAGCGGCGACTAAGCTTGCTCGAGGGTCAGGACCCGAGGACGCAGAGCACTTAGATGAGCAAGGAAGGAGGAAGCTGGTGTGAGCCTCACCTGGTAACGCTACCACTAAAATGCAAATCGGACACTGTGCAAGGAACCACCTCGGGCTGGACAAGATAAGTCACATATTTGCGCTAGCACGACATCGCAATTGGAATTTTCGGTTCAGGCAGCCTTGCTCTGGCAATGCCGCCTTCCTTTTCTGCCTTCGGGACGCTGCTTGCATGCTAAAGGGGACCTCTTGAGCATCGCGCCTCAGGAGCTCTTACCGTACCTTGGACCGCTCGCCTCCTGACCTTGACCACAGCAGCGCGACCTGGCATACCAGCGATGGCTGCCTGGGGACTGGGACCTGCCGGCGTAGAGCGCTAAGCTACCGCGAGGATGAAAAGGGGGACAATGCCGAAGCAATATATGCAACCACCAATCCTATAGTAGGAATAATAAACACCGGAGCAAGAGCATTACAGTTTCTTTACACACCCCCACGGGGTTCGTTCCGATTCCTCGCAGGGAACAAAAGAAGAAAAACTTCAAGGAGTCCTAGCTACGGGCGTCACCGCCGACGCCATCATCAAAAGTGGGCCACGAGGGGCCGACGCCAACCCCATCCAGATCATCGACGATGACGAACAGATGCCGCTGCAGCGCTTCGGGCACGGCGAGAGCTCGGTGGCACGTAGCTGTCATCGCTCGTCTCTAGAGACTCATCAAGCTCGGGAGACTCGCTGGACTCCTAGGAGCCATCACTGCTGCTGGAGGAGCTGCCGACAGGGCCGGGGGCGGGCTCGGCGCCTGCCGCCGCGCCATCCTGGCGGCCCCCTCCAGGGCAGCACTCCAGACGGCAACCTTCCTCGTCGAAGACCTTGAAGAGCATCGTGGAGGCGCCGTCGTACTCAAAGTGGATGGCGAGGGTCCCCTCCGCGCGGCAAGCGCGGGCGACCTCGCCCCATCCGCGAGTCATGAGGATCTTGCCCGGGGAGACGACCTCAACCTCCGTCCCCGTCGGCGGAGTGCTGCACTCGGCGTGCTGCAACCACAGCTCGAGCGGCCCTCTCGGCAGCATCTCTTCGGCAAAGAACTACGGGAATCTGATCCACATGCGTGGCGGCATCGCCGCCCATACGACGAACTCGCCCGAGGAGCCCTCGACATGGGTATGGCAACCACGGCCGTGGTGCGAGCGGCTCGGGGCGCCGCCTCCTCCTCCGGAGCCTTGCGCTTGGGCGTACAAAGGCAGTGGGTAGCCAGGAGGAGGCCGCTCGTACCAAGGCCTCGTCGCCTCCAGCCTCACGCTGACGTCGCGGGGCAGCCAAACCTCTTCTTCGGTGGAAGCGGCCCCTGCTCCTCGCCGAGGGTTTTCCCCTTCTCGCCGGCAAAGAATCTCCTTATCGGCACCATGATTAACGCGGGAAGACGACGAGGCGAGGAGAAAGAAGGAGAAGCATGCACTAAAAAGAAAGAGATGAGCAGCGGGGGCTCTGCCCCTCCCCTCATTTATAGCCTGGGGGAGGCCAACCGCCGGCCTCCATGATCGCAGGTAATGATGATTTTCTTCTGCATGCAGCAGGGTCTCGTCAAGTCGGACGGTTGCTGAGGCAGCGTGGGGAAGCGGAGGCGCCCACGTCCCATCAATCACCACGCATCGACCAAGGCCGCAGGAGGTTGGGCCCGCGGCGCTCCACACTTGCCCTTTGGCTTTGCCTCGAAGCCAAGCTCGAGCGCGCCTTGGGCCCGGGGGCTACTGTTAGTGTCCTTGGAACGGGGGTGCCCAGACTTGCCTGCCTGCGGCCCGTGGCGTGGCTCCACCAACGGCCCGGTACGGCCCAGCTTCAGCAGCAACAACGCAGGACCCTCGCGAGGGGCCAAGCCTTGCAAGGCGGACGACACCAAGACCTCCCTGGGGGTGGCCTCACTAGGCTGGCTCCCGAGGAGCGGAGATATCTATGCAAGGGACACCTCACGAGGTTCGCGTGATGTGAGCCATGATGATCAAGGCCAGGCGGGGGCGCCAGCAGGCGTAGTGTACCAGTTTCCTCTTTGGTTCTAAGGAGGCAAGAGTAGGCGAGGAGTCCAAAGGCATCAGGCAAATGTTTCCATATCGGTGTAACAAGACCAAGACCAGCAGGACGGTAGGACGGAGGTCATCGCGGAGCCCATGGCAGCGTCACCACCAGAGCGTTTGACAGGCGAAGACCACCTTTTTTCAGGATAGCTTATACTAGTTGACCCCCTTCAAACTTGGCCGTTGTGGAATCCCTTCCAGCCTAAACATTTGGGAAGAGGACCAAGGACACTATAAATAGTACCTAGCCACCACCGTAGAGGAGAGGATGACTGAGAGATCATTCAGAACACCCTTACACTCACCAGCTCATCGAGATAAAGAACACCTCACCTCCTGAGGCAGTTCATCCCCTGTACTAGATCATCGTTAGCCCCTCGAGGCAATCCACCACACACTGAAGTAGGGTATTACACCGCAAGGTGGCCCGAACCAGTATAAACCCTTGTGTCTCTTGTTCTTCGGGTTCGTCGAGCCAGGCCGTGGGATTGTTGAGCGTGCGAGTTGGGGAGAGAGTGTTCTTTGTGCGCACCCTAGAGTTCGAACCTCTCAAGGGTTTGCCGGAGCCCGTGATTCGACAAGATCTTACACACGTGAACCGGATAAATATACCGAGACTGGATACATGAATAAGACCAGGGTATGATTGCAAGATATTGCATATGACACTACTTTGGGCCGCAAAAATAGTCAAGGATATATAAGGCCCCACTCTTTCAGTAAAAGATCCAGACAAAGAAAATAATAATGAAGGAGCAAGACCAACGATACAAGACCTCGTATCAAGGCAACTAGCTCAGTCCACAGTATGCTCAGAACTATCAGCATTGAATACCCGAGTTTGTCAAGTCCGACCCAAGGACAGGTCAACATATTGACCTCAGTAACCGTGCCAAAGCATCGCACGACCTACTATCCAAATGAGAATACTGGCAAAATGAAGAATCAGGGTACTAAATCACAAAGCATGTGCTCTCACATATGCGAACAGATTGAAGAATAGCCTGCCGTGAGCGGAATTCTTTGCCAAGATCACTGCCAGTCAAGTCTGCAAATGTTATCATCAGGAGATGGTGCATTTTTCTATCACTCACGTCAAGCGACAGTCAAACTTTTGGTACAGATTGGATACTCAAGACTGTGAAGCCAGTCAAGATAAGTCAGAAACTCCTGCAAGAGATTCACATCACTACTTTGAACCCAGAAGGCATGCATATATTCGAGAAGCCGATGCCTAGGTAGAAGAGATTCTTTGTTCCACGGGAAGATGTGTTCCCAACTCCGTGGAATATTCTTGGTACTCGATACGAGAATAACATCTCCAGCAAGGATCAATATCGAGAAGGACACGTATGTGAGTAATGATAATCTTTCGGACCTCAGGTAAGCCAGCAGATATGAAGGAAAGTTTTTAGTCAGTATGAACAGGAACATATGAGGTAAGTCCCGTCCGTATGTCAGACATGGTGAAGCAAACCACCCCAGATCAAGGCAGTCAGTCAAATCCGATTCAGTGGGAACATAATATAAGAGTAAATAGGAGAAACCCTAGTTGGAAATGGTTTCTTCAAGTCCGAAGATTTATGTCGGGGGGATGAACCCCGGGCAAGCAACGGAACCCAGATCCTTTTCAAAAACAACGGGGCCAGGAACGCCCCTCAAGCCGCCTCATGCTTGGCCGGGTTGCTCAACCCGGCCAAGCCCCTCAACTCAGCCGAACTCCTCAACCTCGCCCTGACGGCCAGCACAAGGCGGCTAAACCCGGCGCACCAAGACTTCTCCAACAAGCCAGCTTCCCTTTGGCATGTTCCTCAACCCGGCCATGGGTCAGCTCCCGTCCCATCCCGGCCGTACGATGGGACGAGTCTTCATTCAAGGATGAGCAAGGAAACAGTGCCCCGCCCATGCCTCTGGTCAGTCGGGGCGTGGCAACAGTGCCCCACCTACCCGCTGACCAGGGCCGGCATGGCTGCAGTGCACCCGTCGTCACTGCTGACGCCAGCAAGCGGCGACCTGACGGAGCGCCACTGTAGCGGACTCAACTCGGCCACTCTGTGACGACCAAAAAGACGGTGAACAGTACCTCTAGGCCCGCGGGGCACACGCCCGGAGAACCCGGCGAGCCCTAACACCCGGCGGGTCCCAGCACCGGCTTCCCGGACGATGACAACCCGGCCTCACGGCCTTGTAACAATACCATTGTACCCCTGGGGGGCTGACCTATAAAACCCCTAGGAGCCCTCATGCATACAGGCGCCAACGGCGATACACACTCATGCACCAGACTAGCCACACACACACCCAAGGAGAGGGAGCAGCCTACGCCCTGGCCTGCCTTCCTTCTTCCTCCATACAGCTCCAGGAGCAACTCTGTACTGTTACATATAAACCACACTCGGCAGGACTAGGGGTGTTATCTCTCCGAAGAGCCCCGAACCTGGGTATGTCTTGCGTCCCGCACTCGCTCATACCGACCTCGCCTTTGGAGCCCACCAGTGCCCTCGAACCTCCTCCTCTCTTTAGCCATCCCTTGGCATCTGCCGCGCGCCCACCACGACAGTTGGCGCCCACCGTGGGGAAGCTCGAGGTCCTCGCCCGAAGCATGTTCCAGACGGGGCTCCCCTCCGACTCCGACGAGCCCGTCACGCTGGCGGACAACGTCATCGATGTGCTCGCCGCCTCCTTTGCCGCGCTGTGCATCTCTGATGCGCCCGTGGCCGACGAGTACCCCAGTGAGGTACTTGACTTCTCGGACACCCCCTGTCCCTCGGCGGCAGCCCTCCCGCCGGAGGAATGGACCTCTGCGTGGAGGTCTTCATCACCGACACCGGCGCTTCTTCCTCGTCCAGCGCGGCGAGGAAGGCCGCCGAAGCCAGGGCCATAGCGGATTGGGCCGGCTCGCCCAACCGTTGCCCGCCATGATGCAGAGCCTTCATGTCCCCATCGCCACCGGCGTTGACGCCTCCAACATCGCCGAGGCCCGAACTCGGCTTGAGGAGGACCGCCAGTGCTTGCTGGAACTGATCGAGACGCTCGCCGCCAAGGAGCATCGCCTGGATTTCGCTCAGCTGGAGCGCAACGCCGCCTACGGCTTCATGCCTCCCGTGGCCGAGCCAAGCCGGGTCGCTGACATGCGAGCCCGGGGCGGTGCAATCAGCCACGCCTTCGGCGCCATTCCTCCTGTCTACGAGACTCCCGTGAAGAACATGCGTGCCGCCCAGGCAGCCGCAGTCGGCCTGGAGCAGCTCGTAGGCAAAGAGCTGTAGGACCACCTCAAGCGGGTGAACAACCACCTCGACGCGGCCAACATGTAGTAGGATTGCCTCAACCAACTTGCCAAGACGATGGGATCCGGCTCCCTCCACGCCAACGGTCCCGAGGACCAGCAGAACACGGCGTCTTCGCCACCCGGCGAGGCGCACTCCGGCCGCACCCGAACCCGGCACGACCCTGCCCCGATGGCTGCCAGTGGCTTGGGCGACGAGCCGGCGCTAGAAGACCGACGCCGGCGTGATCCTCCCCTCCAACCCGGCCGACGTCCGGCTTTAGTCGACCAGGCCGCCCGTGGTGCGGTCGCCAGCCGGCTGGGCCGGCGCGCCATCGATGACACCGATGCCCGCCACCGCCTCGACCGACTCGCCCTCTCCCAGGAGCTGGAGGAGAGCAGCCCTGTCGGGCCTGCATGCTTCGGCCCGCGCATCCGGGACGAACCCTTTACTAAAGGGTTCACGCTCCGCCGCGACACCGCCAAGCACAACAGCACTGTGAAGCCGGAGAACTGGCTCACCGACTACACCACCGCCATCAGCATCGCCGGCAGCAACCAACCTATCGCCGTACGTTATGCACCGCTCATGCTCCAAGGCTTGGCCCGCACATGGTTGAACAGCCTGCTGGTGGGTAGCATCAATGCGTGGGTCGACTTTGAGCAAGCCTTCGTACGCAACTTGGCGACCCGGCCGTCTCAGCCAGCTCACCATGTCCGTGCAAGGGCCGACGGAAACCGGCCGCGAGTACCTCGCACGCTGGACCGAGCTCCGGAACAGCTGCGAGGGAGTCCACGAAGTCCAAGCAATCCAGTACTTCATCAACGGGTGCCGGGATGGAACCCTCCTCAAACACAAGCTCTTACGCTCCGAGCCGGCCACCATGGCCGTGCTCATGGTGACGGCGGACAAGTACGCCAACGCCGACTCCGCCATGAAGATCCAGGTGGCACTGGACGAAGCCGGCAAGGCAAAGCCGGTTCCCCCTCCGAAGCCGGCCGACGAAGGAAGCCGGCAGCAGCACAACTAGTAGAACAAGCGCAAGGCTGACCAGCCGGCCCAGCGCTACGACAACCGGCTCGTCGCGGCCGCTGAGCAGGCTCCCGCAACCGACCCGGCCGACAAACGTTGACAGACCGGCAAGACGGCGTGGCAGCCCGCCATGAGTTTCGAGGAGATGCTCGACACTCCCTGCAAGCACCACAGCGGCGCAAGGCTGTCCACGCACACGCTTCGGCAATGCGCCATCACCAAGTGCCTCATGAGGGGCGACTTCCAGCCTCCTCCGGCCCCGGCTCCAGGAGCGGGGCAGTCACCTCCGCCTCCTCCCCCGCCCCCGGCTGGCGACGCGATGCGCGACGATGTCTACCCTGCCCAGAACGCGACTTACGTCGTCTTCTCCAGCCTCGGTGACAACAAGCATAGTGAGTGTCGTGGTTCTAAGACTGTAAGTAGAATGGGGGTAGGTATGAGGAGGCAAGATCCTAGCTATGGTGAAGTTGTGCATGCAAGATTTACGAGTTCAGGCCCTTCTTAGAGGAAGTAACAACCCTACGTCTCGATGCCCGGAGGCTGGTCGATTGGATTATGTGTGAAGTTACAGGGGGTGCGAACCCTTGTCCCAGAGGAGGGGGTTGGCTTATATAGAGTGCGCCAGGACTCCAGCCCTCCTCTGTTACATAGGGTTCAATGTACCTAAAGAGGGAATGTTACTGGTAACGCCAGCATTAAAGTCATATAAATGATCATTAAGACTACAGAGTGAACGCCCGACCGTTGTCATTCAGAGTGACCTTAGATCTTCTGTTCTCTGAGTGGTTTCTGGTATGGTCGAATGAGTATATCCTGGTCGAATGGAATTGGGCTATCCGGGTGAACCCTCAGTCGAGTGGGTTGTGTCTTGTGGTGATTTTAGTTGGTAGAATCTGCTGTCCTTTGAATGTCCTTGACTGTAGGGCAGTGTCCTTGGGTAGGGTGCTTAGATCAGGTCTATTGCCCTACCCTAGGTACATGCATCGTCATTAGCCCCCGAATGGTTCTGGGTCCGAGTGGATATGGAGTTGAAGGTGGTTCCGACCCAACTTTCATGCTTCAGAAGCACTTCATTTTCAGTTGCCTTGAGCCATTCAGAAGTTGCCTTGAGCCATTCAGAAGTTGTCGAGTGAACTTTGTTGATAAGCTTCGAGTGTTTAATATGGTATAAAATCTTCGACATGATTGACTGCACTGTCGCTCTCGGATCTCGCGGGATTCGAAATTTGGGGAAGCGCGAGGGGCGGAGAGGGCCGCGGTAATCAGAGTGGATTAGGCTGGGGCGCCTCGATCCCCCCGCCACCTTTCGCCACGTACCACGCGCGCGACTATTGTGGGATTTCACAGGATTGCTTGGTTCCATAGGTCAGTCACTCGGGGAACAAGCCCATATAAGGCGTCCGGGCCGGTGCCTTTGCACTGTGTGCCCCATTTCCTTTCTTCCTCCTCTGCTTCTCCACTGCACCCACCTCCTCCCTCGACGCCGTCACCCAGCCCGAGCGCAACCCACAACATGGCGAACGACAAGACGGCGGACCTGGAGCGTGCGAAGAAGGCGACGGCGAAGGCGAAGGGCAAGAAGACGAGCCGGGGCGGGTCATCGTCGAGATCTGGCCTGCCGCCCATCTGGATTCAGGGCGACTGGATTCGCTCCACGATCCAGTAGGAGGATCTGGAGGAGGGGGGATTGATTCCCCATGGCTCCTGGCAGCTTCCGGAGGACGAGACCGAGCCGCGGCCGCAAGAGGGTGAGTGTGTCCTTCATGCCACTCACGTCGACCGCGGTTTCTCTTTGCCCCCACATCCTTTTTTCCGGGGTTTTCTGAATTTCTTTGGAGCCCAACTTCATCACTTTTCTCCCAACACCATCACATACCTTGCTGCATTCGTGTCCATGTGCGAAAACTTTCTCGGGTGTCGACCGCACTGGGGTCTCTTCAAGCACATTTTCACTTGTTGTTCTCAATCTGTAAAAAGGGCTAATCCGAGTGATGAGAGGACACACGTGATCCAAATGTGTGGGGGTTTAGGAATCCAGATGAGGGCTCAAAGCACTTTCCCAGCTATGAATCTTCCCGAGTCAGTCAGAGGTTGGCAGTCGACCTAGTTCTACTGCAAGGACCAGCCGACTCCTGGACAGTCAATTGGACTTCCCCCATTTTCCATGGATTGAGTTGAGAAACCCTCCCCCTTGAAAGTGACTCCAGCTGAGAAAGTGACAAGGTCCGACTGTTTCCTTCCGAGTGTCTTTTTGTTCTGACATGTAATTTATTTCGAAACCGACTGATACCCGGTCGACTCTGTGTCTTGCAGATTTATACCGAGATGTATTCGATGCCCAACGGGGAGCAGGAGCAGGAGCCAGAGGGAGCGGCGAGCGGGGGTGACAGCGGCGACTGGCATTCTGATGGAGGTGAAGACGGTGAGAGTGACGACTCAAGCGGTGGTGAGGAAGTCGACTCCCCCCTCGCACCGAAAGGCGATCCAAGCATACCCATGACCCAACAAGTATCCGTGGCAAAGCGACTGCACAGACTGGACAAACTTCAAAGCGCACTCGGACGTCTTCTCCTGTGCTGCTGAGAAGGCTCCGAAGCAGCCCAAAGTCGCGCCGTCAAAACCTCGGAAGGCCTTGCCCAAGATCAAAGTGGTTGTCCCCATTGCTTCTGGGTAATCTTTGAATTCGACTTCTTAGTTTGGCATGAATTGATCTTTGGTCGACTCACCTCGGAAGGCCTGACCGAGTGAATTTTGAAATTTGCAGTGCTGCTACCTCTGGAACTTCTGTTCATAAAGATGATGATGATGAGGAGATGGAAGACGCAGTCACCTCCAACGCGGGTATAACTCTTGCCATTTTGTCTTTATTTTATCAGCCATTTTGACGGTCGACTGAACTCTTGCCATTGGTTCTTTTGCTGCTCCGCCCAATGTTATTGAACTTCCAGACGACGACGAGGATGTGCCACTGAGGTCCACAGGAAGGAGGAGCAGGACTTTGAGCAGGAAAACATCAACTAGAAAGACGCCTCAGTCGACGCCAGTGATGGAACCGGCGATTCAGCAGTCCGGAGACATCAACCGGGCTTCTGTTACTTTTGTCGTTCCATTGTCAAGTGCACAGCCTTCAGCGTCGTCTGCACAGGCTCCAGCTGAACCACCGTCTTCACTTTTTACCGCCCATCATGTCCCAGAGGACCAAGTGAGTGCTGCCAAGGAAGCTATACGCCAGGCAGGCATCATGATGGAGTAGATGAATGTGGTTCGCGAGGCTAGTCAAGCTGCTTATGACCCCAGCTCCGCACTCCAGACGAACGTCCAGGTTAGCTTATTTCCGATTGATCTTCTAGCTTGACGCTTGTTCTGTTAGGATATGGTGTCGGCGTTCTGGGAACGGGGGTCCCCAGACTTGCCTACATGCGGCCCACGGCATGGCTCTGTGAGCGGTCCCGTACGACCCACCTTCACCAACGAGCACTCAAGACCCTCGCAAGGGGCCAAGCCTCGCGAGGGGGACGACGCAAGACCTCATCGGGGGCGGCCTCACCAGGCTGGCTCGCGAGGGGCGGAGAGATCAAGACAAGGAAAACCTCGCGAGGTTCTCGTGATGTGAGCCATGACGATCGAGACCAGGCAGGCGCCAAGCGGGCGCCAGCGCGCGCAGTGTCCTTGTTTCCACTTTGGTGCTAAGGAGGCAAGCGCAGGCGAGGAGTTCCGAGGCATCAGGCAAAGGTTTCCATATCGGTGCAACGAGACCAAGACTAGCAGGACGGCAGGACGGAGGTCACCGTGGAGCCCAAGACGGCGTCACCATCAGAGCCTTTGGCAGGCAAAGACTACTTTTGTCAGGATAAGATGTACTAGCTGTCCCCTTTCAAATTGGCCGTTGTGGGATCCCTTCCCGCTCAATATTTGGGAAGAGGCCCGGGGCCTCTATAAATAGAACTAGCCACCACTGTAGGAGGGCATCGACTGATCGATTGATCTCATCTTGAGCAATCCTCACCCACACAAGTTCACCAAGCACAAGAACACCTCTCCTCAGGAGGCTGTTCTTTCCCTTGTACTTTCCATCCTCACCCCAAGAGGCAATCCACCACCACACACTAGAGTAGGGTATTACACCACAACGGTGGCCCGAACTAGTATAAATCTTGTGTCCCTTGTGTTGCGAGTTCGTCGAGCTAGCCTAGAGATCGTGGAGTGTGTGAGGGCATGATCTGCGAGAAACAGATCTTCGCGTGCACCCCAGAGTTCGAACCTTAAGGGTTTTGCTGGAACCCGAGATCCGACATTTGGCGCGCCAGGTAGGGGTGCGTCGTAGCTTTCCTTCCGTCGATCTGCGCTCCGCCACTACCGCGCTTCGCCCCCATGGCAGGCGTCTCGCTCCCGGCTTCGACGACTGATGCCGATGACGGGGCCAGGGGGCTCTGAGCCTTGGCCTCGCCCTGCAGCAGGTGCAGTGGCCTCCCAAGTTCAAGCCGGAGATGCCGCTGCGCTACGATGGCTCGGCGAACCCGTCGGCTTTCTTGCTGGCGTACGAGGAGGCCATCCTTAAGGCCAGGGGCGACAACAAGGCCATGGCCAACTGGCTGCCCATGGCCTTCACTGACGCACCGCGTGCCTGGCTGCTCAACCTCCCCGGATCCATGGTGGCATCTTGGGAGGAGCTGCGCGGTCTCTTCGCTGCACATTGTGCGGCACCGGCGCACCACGCGGTCGCGGCCCTCCTCGGCGGCTCGCAAGCACCACCCTCAGATTGCCACATCAAGCCGTTCCTTCGCCAGATTGGCGCCGTCTCCAAGCACCCGGGGGCTCCGCCAGGCTGGGCCGCGCCCGACACCGACCTCACCTTCGACTAAGAGGACCACCCCGTCACCACCGTCGGCTCAGGTATGCTCCTAATGCTTTGCACGCCCACCATCTGCAACGTGGCCGTCACCAAGACCCTCATAGAGGGCGGCGCCGGCCTCAACATGCTCTCCGTGGAGGCCTTCAGCCATCTTCATGTACCGCTCGAGTGGCTCCGCCTCAGCAAGTATTTCTCAGGAGTTGGCGGCGACACCGCCCACTCCCTCGAACAGATCCGCCTTCGTGTCACCTTCGGCACGCGCGACAACTACCGCACCGAGCTGGTCGACTTAGACATCGCCCGCATCAGCCTCCCGTACTGCGCCATCCTCGGGTACTCAGCTCTGGCCCAGTTCATGGCAGCAACCCATCCGGCTTACAACCTCATGAAGATGCCTGGGAGCAAGGGCGTCCTCACCATCAAGGGGGACAACAAGGAGGCCCTGGCGGCACTCAAGCTTGCCCTCAAGACCGCCGCGGTGGCACAGCCCGCCGGCGCGGGCGCCTCCGAGGCCAAGGGGGCCGCACCAACCAAGAAGAAGCAGTTGTTCACCCAAGACAAGGCAGAAACCAAGCAGATGCCGGTCGATGAGGACGGGTCCTCAGGAGCCACTTTTACCATAGGTGCCGACCTCGACCCAGACCAAGAGGAAGCATTGGTGAAGTTCTTGCGCGCAAACAAGGAGATATTCGCGTGGGAACCCAAGCAGCTGGTGGGGGTCCCGAGAGAGGTGATTCAGCATCACTTAAAGGTGTGCCAAAATGTACGCCCTGTGAAGCAATGGGCAAGACGACAGTCCACGGAGAAGCAGGCCTTCATCATCCAAGAAACTCGCAAGCTAGAGGCGGCTGGTGCCATTCGCGAGGTTTGATACACCGAGTGGCCGGCAAACCCCGTTGTTGTGCCGAAGAAAGGCGGGAAGGAGCGCATGTGTGTCGACTTCACCAACCTCAACAAAGCCTGCCCCGAGGATCCGTTCCCGCTTCCACGCTTCGACCAGATCGTCGACTCCACCGCCGAGTGTGATTTGTTGTGCTTCTTGGATGCGTTCTCGGGCTACCACCAGATCAAGATGGCGGTAGAAGATGTGGAGAAGACCGCCTTCCTGACCCCGTGTGGGGTGTACTGCTATACTTGCATGCCTTTTGGACTGCACAACACAGGCGCGACCTTTCAGTGGTTGATGCACATCGCCTTAGGGCGGCAGCTCGGGAGAAACGCGGAGGCCTACGTTGACGACATTGTGGTGAAGTCTCGGGAGGCGAGAACCTTGATCCAAGACCTGGAGGAGACTTTCGGGAGCCTACGCCAGGTGAACTTGCGACTCAACCCGGAGAAGTGCGTGTTTGGTGTCCCTTCCAGCAAGCTGCTGGGTTTCCTCGTATCCCACAGGGGGATTGAGGCGAACCCAGAAAAGGTCAAGGCAATCAAGGACATGAGCCCGCCGCAAACCCTGAAGGAGATGCAAAAGCTTGCTGGTCGTGTGGCTGCGTTGGGCCGCTTTATCTCCAAGCTGGGAGAGCGTGCCCTACCGTTCTTCAAGCTGATGAAGAAAAAGGGCCCATTCGAGTGGACTCCGGAGGCCGACCAAGTGGTTCAAGACCTCAAGAGATACCTGACCAGCCCGCCAGTGATGGTGGCGCCTCGACCCCTCGAGCCCTTGGTGCTCTACCTGTCTGCCACACCCCACTCCGCTAGCGCAGCTCTGGTGGCCCTTAGAGAAGAGCGTCAGGTCAAGGGCCCGTCAAGTGGAACCATCGGGCCGGACGGAGCAGCGTGGCGCCAAGGCGAAGCTCCAGAAGCAGCGGCTGCTTCGGCGGACCACCAAGTCCCTGAAGCCGAAGACCCCGAAGAGACACCTCAACCCCCGGAAGCCGAGGGCTCCGTCAGCTCTCCCGACCTCGTCGAGCACCCGGTATACTTCGTCAGCACAGTGCTGCGGGATGCGAGGGCACGGTACCCCATGCCTCAGAAGATCCTGCTCGCTCTCCTGGTGGCCTCGCGCAAGCTGCGCCACTACTTCCAGGGTCACCCCATCAAGGTCGTCTCGGCTTACCCGTTGGAAATAGTGCATAGGAGCCCCAATGCTGCCGGGCAAGTCGCTGAATGGAACATCGAGCTTCAAGCATTTGACTTGGATTTCAGCATAACCAGGGTCATCAAGGGGGCTGTGCTCGCAGACTTTGTGGCTGAATGGACCGACGCCCCGGAGCTCGCAGCAGGCGAGGACCAATCCCTATCTCCAGGAAGCGAAGCGCCGGACGGCTGGGTCATGTACTTCGACGACGCATTCTCACGCCAGGGCGCGAGGGTTGGAGCTTACATAAAACAATGGCGTTGCAATGGTGTTGCAACACAGCACATGGATGATGAACATAGCATAACAACCAAGAAATCATAGTTCGTTGCACACCCCTCCGGGGCCCCATACTGGTTTCTTTCTTAATACAGGAAGGAAAGGAAGAACAAGGTAAGAGTGGCGCGTGCCCTCATGGTGGACCGCGAAGGCGGGCCCTTGGTGCTGATCCGAGCTCAGCAAGACCCGTCCTCGTGCTTCACAGGGGCGCGACGACGAGACGACCCGCTGCCACCTTCAAAGCGGGCGCGGCGGCTGGTCGTAACCACCGCTGCTAGAGCTGTCGCCGGGGGAAGAGCCACCGTAGCTGGACGAGATGCGGTCGACGCCAAGGGCGGGTTTGCCCTCATCCTCCTCATGACCATCGCCAAGGCCGAGCACCTCGTCGCCGTTGTTGACCTCGGGACAGCATCCGGCACGGCAACCATCTTCTCCAAACACCCTCATGTAGAGGGTCGCATCGCCGTCGTACTTGAAATGAAGGGTGCACTGCCTGCCCAGGCCGCGCGCGTGGGAAAATGTCTGCCAGCCGCGGACCAGGGCTATGTTGCCCGCGATGGAGACCTCAACCGC